>NC_071348.1:22341562-22584201 GCF_027744825.2 Synchiropus splendidus
AACACTTCAGACAGTTTAGATTTGATGTGCAACTACTAGAAAGACCCTTTCTGCTATAGTGGGAGGTTAAAATTTCATGTTCTGAAGCTTCCCTGAAAAGTTATGGCACAATGCACAAAAACGCTTTTCAGCCTGAGATAAGGTGGGTTTCGGAACGCCAAACATAAAAGTGTTAATAACTTTGGAAAAACACTTCAGACAGTTTAGATTTGATGTGCAACTACTAGAAAGACCCTTTCTGCTATAGTGGGAGGTTAAAATTTCATGTTCTGAAGCTTCCCTGAAAAGTTATGGCACAATGCACAAAAACGCTTTTCAGCCTGAGATAAGGTGGGTTTCGGAACGCCAAACATAAAAGTGTTGATAACTTTCGAAAAACACTTCAGAGAGCTTAGATTTGATGTGCACCTACTAGAAAGACCCTTTCTGCTATAGTGGGAGGTTAAAATTTCATGTTCTGAAGCTTTCCTGAAAAGTTATGGCACAATGCACAAAAACGCTTTTCAGCCTGAGATAAGGTGGGTTTCGGAACGCCAAACATAAAAGTGTTGATAACTTTTGAAAAACACTTCAGACAGCTTAGATTTGATGTGCAACTACTAGAAAGACCCTTTCTGCTATAGTGGGAGGTTAAAATTTCATGTTCTGAAGCTTCCCTGAAAAGTTATGGCACAATGCGTAAAAACGCTTTTCAGCCTGAGATAAGGTGGGTTTCGGAACGCCAAACATAAAAGTGTTGATAACTTTGGAAAAACACTTCAGACAGTTTAGATTTGATGTGCAACTACTAGAAAGACCCTTTCTGCTATAGTGGGAGGTTAAAATTTCATGTTCTGAAGCTTCCCTGAAAAGTTATGGCACAATGCACAAAAACGCTTTTCAGCCTGAGATAAGGTGGGTTTCGGAACGCCAAACATAAAAGTGTTAATAACTTTGGAAAAACACTTCAGACAGTTTAGATTTGATGTGCAACTACTGGAAAGACCCTTTCTGCTATAGTGGGAGGTTAAAATTTCATGTTCTGAAGCTTCCCTGAAAAGTTATGGCACAATGCACAAAAACGCTTTTCAGCCTGAGATAAGGTGGGTTTCGGAACGCCAAACATAAAAGTGTTGATAACTTTCGAAAAACACTTCAGACAGCTTAGATTTGATGTGCACCTACTAGAAAGACCCTTTCTGCTATAGTGGGAGGTTAAAATTTCATGTTCTGAAGCTTCCCTGAAAAGTTATGGCACAATGCGTAAAAACGCTTTTCAGCCTGAGATAAGGTGGGTTTCGGAACGCCAAACATAAAAGTGTTGATAACTTTGGAAAAACACTTCAGACAGTTTAGATTTGATGTGCAACTACTAGAAAGACCCTTTCTGCTATAGTGGGAGGTTAAAATTTCATGTTCTGAAGCTTCCCTGAAAAGTTATGGCACAATGCACAAAAACGCTTTTCAGCCTGAGATAAGGTGGGTTTCGGAACGCCAAACATAAAAGTGTTAATAACTTTGGAAAAACACTTCAGACAGTTTAGATTTGATGTGCAACTACTAGAAAGACCCTTTCTGCTATAGTGGGAGGTTAAAATTTCATGTTCTGAAGCTTCCCTGAAAAGTTATGGCACAATGCACAAAAACGCTTTTCAGCCTGAGATAAGGTGGGTTTCGGAACGCCAAACATAAAAGTGTTGATAACTTTCGAAAAACACTTCAGAGAGCTTAGATTTGATGTGCACCTACTAGAAAGACCCTTTCTGCTATAGTGGGAGGTTAAAATTTCATGTTCTGAAGCTTCCCTGAAAAGTTATGGCACAATGCGTAAAAACGCTTTTCAGCCTGAGATAAGGTGGGTTTCGGAACGCCAAACATAAAAGTGTTGATAACTTTGGAAAAACACTTCAGACAGTTTAGATTTGATGTGCAACTACTAGAAAGACCCTTTCTGCTATAGTGGGAGGTTAAAATTTCATGTTCTGAAGCTTTCCTGAAAAGTTATGGCACAATGCACAAAAACGCTTTTCAGCCTGAGATAAGGTGAGTTTCGGAACGCCAAACATAAAAGTGTTGATAACTTTTGAAAAACACTTCAGACAGCTTAGATTTGATGTGCAACTACTAGAAAGACCCTTTCTGCTATAGTGGGAGGTTAAAATTTCATGTTCTGAAGCTTCCCTGAAAAGTTATGGCACAATGCACAAAAACGCTTTTCAGCCTGAGATAAGGTGGGTTTCGGAACGCCAAACATAAAAGTGTTGATAACTTTGGAAAAACACTTCAGACAGTTTAGATTTGATGTGCAACTACTAGAAAGACCCTATCTGCTATAGTGGGAGGTTAAAATTTCATGTTCTGAAGCTTCCCTGAAAAGTTATGGCACAATGCACAAAAACGCTTTTCAGCCTGAGATAAGGTGGGTTTCGGAACGCCAAACATAAAAGTGTTGATAACTTTGGAAAAACACTTCAGAGAGCTTAGATTTGATGTGCACCTACTAGAAAGACCCTTTCTGCTATAGTGGGAGGTTAAAATTTCATGTTCTGAAGCTTCCCTGAAAAGTTATGGCACAATGCGTAAAAACGCTTTTCAGCCTGAGATAAGGTGGGTTTCGGAACGCCAAACATAAAAGTGTTGATAACTTTGGAAAAACACTTCAGACAGTTTAGATTTGATGTGCAACTACTAGAAAGACCCTTTCTGCTATAGTGGGAGGTTAAAATTTCATGTTCTGAAGCTTTCCTGAAAAGTTATGGCACAATGCACAAAAACGCTTTTCAGCCTGAGATAAGGTGGGTTTCGGAACGCCAAACATAAAAGTGTTGATAACTTTTGAAAAACACTTCAGACAGCTTAGATTTGATGTGCAACTACTAGAAAGACCCTTTCTGCTATAGTGGGAGGTTAAAATGTCATGTTCTGAAGCTTCCCTGAAAAGTTATGGCACAATGCACAAAAACGCTTTTCAGCCTGAGATGAGGTGGGTTTCGGAACGCCAAACATAAAAGTGTTGATAACTTTGGAAAAACACTTCAGACAGTTTAGATTTGATGTGCAACTACTAGAAAGACCCTTTCTGCTATAGTGGGAGGTTAAAATTTCATGTTCTGAAGCTTCCCTGAAAAGTTATGGCACAATGCACAAAAACGCTTTTCAGCCTGAGATAAGGTGGGTTTCGGAACGCCAAACATAAAAGTGTTGATAACTTTGGAAAAACACTTCAGACAGTTTAGATTTGATGTGCAACTACTAGAAAGACCCTTTCTGCTATAGTGGGAGGTTAAAATTTCATGTTCTGAAGCTTCCCTGAAAAGTTATGGCACAATGCACAAAAACGCTTTTCAGCCTGAGATAAGGTGGGTTTCGGAACGCCAAACATAAAAGTGTTGATAACTTTCGAAAAACACTTCAGAGAGCTTAGATTTGATGTGCACCTACTAGAAAGACCCTTTCTGCTATAGTGGGAGGTTAAAATTTCATGTTCTGAAGCTTTCCTGAAAAGTTATGGCACAATGCACAAGAACGCTTTTCAGCCTGAGATAAGGTGGGTTTCGGAACGCCAAACATAAAAGTGTTGATAACTTTCGAAAAACACTTCAGAGAGCTTAGATTTGATGTGCACCTACTAGAAAGACCCTTTCTGCTATAGTGGGAGGTTAAAATTTCATGTTCTGAAGCTTTCCTGAAAAGTTATGGCACAATGCACAAAAACGCTTTTCAGCCTGAGATAAGGTGGGTTTCGGAACGCCAAACATAAAAGTGTTGATAACTTTCGAAAAACACTTCAGAGAGCTTAGATTTGATGTGCACCTACTAGAAAGACCCTTTCTGCTATAGTGGGAGGTTAAAATTTCATGTTCTGAAGCTTCCCTGAAAAGTTATGGCACAATGCGTAAAAACGCTTTTCAGCCTGAGATAAGGTGGGTTTCGGAACGCCAAACATAAAAGTGTTGATAACTTTGGAAAAACACTTCAGACAGCTTAGATTTGATGTGCAACTACTAGAAAGACCCTTTCTGCTATAGTGGGAGGTTAAAATTTCATGTTCTGAAGCTTCCCTGAAAAGTTATGGCACAATGCACAAAAACGCTTTTCAGCCTGAGATAAGGTGGGTTTCGGAACGCCAAACATAAAAGTGTTGATAACTTTCGAAAAACACTTCAGACAGCTTAGATTTGATGTGCACCTACTAGAAAGACCCTTTCTGCTATAGTGGGAGGTTAAAATTTCATGTTCTGAAGCTTCCCTGAAAAGTTATGGCACAATGCGTAAAAACGCTTTTCAGCCTGAGATAAGGTGGGTTTCGGAACGCCAAACATAAAAGTGTTGATAACTTTGGAAAAACACTTCAGACAGTTTAGATTTGATGTGCAACTACTAGAAAGACCCTTTCTGCTATAGTGGGAGGTTAAAATTTCATGTTCTGAAGCTTCCCTGAAAAGTTATGGCACAATGCACAAAAACGCTTTTCAGCCTGAGATAAGGTGGGTTTCGGAACGCCAAACATAAAAGTGTTAATAACTTTGGAAAAACACTTCAGACAGTTTAGATTTGATGTGCAACTACTAGAAAGACCCTTTCTGCTATAGTGGGAGGTTAAAATTTCATGTTCTGAAGCTTCCCTGAAAAGTTATGGCACAATGCACAAAAACGCTTTTCAGCCTGAGATAAGGTGGGTTTCGGAACGCCAAACATAAAAGTGTTGATAACTTTGGAAAAACACTTCAGACAGTTTAGATTTGATGTGCAACTACTAGAAAGACCCTTTCTGCTATAGTGGGAGGTTAAAATTTCATGTTCTGAAGCTTTCCTGAAAAGTTATGGCACAATGCACAAAAACGCTTTTCAGCCTGAGATAAGGTGGGTTTCGGAACGCCAAACATAAAAGTGTTGATAACTTTTGAAAAACACTTCAGACAGCTTAGATTTGATGTGCAACTACTAGAAAGACCCTTTCTGCTATAGTGGGAGGTTAAAATTTCATGTTCTGAAGCTTCCCAGAAAAGTTATGGCACAATGCACAAAAACGCTTTTCAGCCTGAGATAAGGTGGGTTTCGGAACGCCAAACATAAAAGTGTTGATAACTTTGGAAAAACACTTCAGACAGTTTAGATTTGATGTGCAACTACTAGAAAGACCCTTTCTGCTATAGTGGGAGGTTAAAATTTCATGTTCTGAAGCTTCCCTGAAAAGTTATGGCACAATGCACAAAAACGCTTTTCAGCCTGAGATAAGGTGGGTTTCTGAACGCCAAACATAAAAGTGTTGATAACTTTGGAAAAACACTTCAGACAGTTTAGATTTGATGTGCAACTACTAGAAAGACCCTTTCTGCTATAGTGGGAGGTTAAAATTTCATGTTCTGAAGCTTCCCTGAAAAGTTATGGCACAATGCACAAAAACGCTTTTCAGCCTGAGATAAGGTGGGTTTCGGAACGCCAAACATAAAAGTGTTGATAACTTTCGAAAAACACTTCAGAGAGCTTAGATTTGATGTGCACCTACTAGAAAGACCCTTTCTGCTATAGTGGGAGGTTAAAATTTCATGTTCTGAAGCTTTCCTGAAAAGTTATGGCACAATGCACAAAAACGCTTTTCAGCCTGAGATAAGGTGGGTTTCGGAACGCCAAACATAAAAGTGTTGATAACTTTTGAAAAACACTTCAGACAGCTTAGATTTGATGTGCAACTACTAGAAAGACCCTTTCTGCTATAGTGGGAGGTTAAAATTTCATGTTCTGAAGCTTCCCTGAAAAGTTATGGCACAATGCACAAAAACGCTTTTCAGCCTGAGATAAGGTGGGTTTCGGAACGCCAAACATAAAAGTGTTGATAACTTTCGAAAAACACTTCAGACAGCTTAGATTTGATGTGCACCTACTAGAAAGACCCTTTCTGCTGTAGTGGGAGGTTAAAATTTCATGTTCTGAAGCTTCCCTGAAAAGTTATGGCACAATGCGTAAAAACGCTTTTCAGCCTGAGATAAGGTGGGTTTCGGAACGCCAAACATAAAAGTGTTGATAACTTTGGAAAAACACTTCAGACAGTTTAAATTTGATGTGCAACTACTAGAAAGACCCTTTCTGCTATAGTGGGAGGTTAAAATTTCATGTTCTGAAGCTTCCCTGAAAAGTTATGGCACAATGCGTAAAAACGCTTTTCAGCCTGAGATAAGGTGGGTTTCGGAACGCCAAACATAAAAGTGTTGATAACTTTGGAAAAACACTTCAGACAGTTTAGATTTGATGTGCAACTACTAGAAAGACCCTTTCTGCTGTAGTGGGAGGTTAAAATTTCATGTTCTGAAGCTTCCCTGAAAAGTTATGGCACAATGCACAAAAACGCTTTTCAGCCTGAGATAAGGTGGGTTTCGGAACGCCAAACATAAAAGTGTTAATAACTTTGGAAAAACACTTCAGACAGTTTAGATTTGATGTGCAACTACTAGAAAGACCCTTTCTGCTATAGTGGGAGGTTAAAATTTCATGTTCTGAAGCTTCCCTGAAAAGTTATGGCACAATGCACAAAAACGCTTTTCAGCCTGAGATAAGGTGGGTTTCGGAACGCCAAACATAAAAGTGTTGATAACTTTCGAAAAACACTTCAGAGAGCTTAGATTTGATGTGCACCTACTAGAAAGACCCTTTCTGCTATAGTGGGAGGTTAAAATTTCATGTTCTGAAGCTTTCCTGAAAAGTTATGGCACAATGCACAAAAACGCTTTTCAGCCTGAGATAAGGTGGGTTTCGGAACGCCAAACATAAAAGTGTTGATAACTTTTGAAAAACACTTCAGACAGCTTAGATTTGATGTGCAACTACTAGAAAGACCCTTTCTGCTATAGTGGGAGGTTAAAATTTCATGTTCTGAAGCTTCCCTGAAAAGTTATGGCACAATGCGTAAAAACGCTTTTCAGCCTGAGATAAGGTGGGTTTCGGAACGCCAAACATAAAAGTGTTGATAACTTTGGAAAAACACTTCAGACAGTTTAGATTTGATGTGCAACTACTAGAAAGACCCTTTCTGCTATAGTGGGAGGTTAAAATTTCATGTTCTGAAGCTTCCCTGAAAAGTTATGGCACAATGCACAAAAACGCTTTTCAGCCTGAGATAAGGTGGGTTTCGGAACGCCAAACATAAAAGTGTTAATAACTTTGGAAAAACACTTCAGACAGTTTAGATTTGATGTGCAACTACTGGAAAGACCCTTTCTGCTATAGTGGGAGGTTAAAATTTCATGTTCTGAAGCTTCCCTGAAAAGTTATGGCACAATGCACAAAAACGCTTTTCAGCCTGAGATAAGGTGGGTTTCGGAACGCCAAACATAAAAGTGTTGATAACTTTCGAAAAACACTTCAGACAGCTTAGATTTGATGTGCACCTACTAGAAAGACCCTTTCTGCTATAGTGGGAGGTTAAAATTTCATGTTCTGAAGCTTCCCTGAAAAGTTATGGCACAATGCGTAAAAACGCTTTTCAGCCTGAGATAAGGTGGGTTTCGGAACGCCAAACATAAAAGTGTTGATAACTTTGGAAAAACACTTCAGACAGTTTAGATTTGATGTGCAACTACTAGAAAGACCCTTTCTGCTATAGTGGGAGGTTAAAATTTAATGTTCTGAAGCTTCCCTGAAAAGTTATGGCACAATGCACAAAAACGCTTTTCAGCCTGAGATAAGGTGGGTTTCGGAACGCCAAACATAAAAGTGTTAATAACTTTGGAAAAACACTTCAGACAGTTTAGATTTGATGTGCAACTACTAGAAAGACCCTTTCTGCTATAGTGGGAGGTTAAAATTTCATGTTCTGAAGCTTCCCTGAAAAGTTATGGCACAATGCACAAAAACGCTTTTCAGCCTGAGATAAGGTGGGTTTCGGAACGCCAAACATAAAAGTGTTGATAACTTTGGAAAAACACTTCAGACAGTTTAGATTTGATGTGCAACTACTAGAAAGACCCTTTCTGCTATAGTGGGAGGTTAAAATTTCATGTTCTGAAGCTTTCCTGAAAAGTTATGGCACAATGCACAAAAACGCTTTTCAGCCTGAGATAAGGTGGGTTTCGGAACGCCAAACATAAAAGTGTTGATAACTTTTGAAAAACACTTCAGACAGCTTAGATTTGATGTGCAACTACTAGAAAGACCCTTTCTGCTATAGTGGGAGGTTAAAATTTCATGTTCTGAAGCTTCCCTGAAAAGTTATGGCACAATGCACAAAAACGCTTTTCAGCCTGAGATAAGGTGGGTTTCGGAACGCCAAACATAAAAGTGTTGATAACTTTGGAAAAACACTTCAGACAGTTTAGATTTGATGTGCAACTACTAGAAAGACCCTATCTGCTATAGTGGGAGGTTAAAATTTCATGTTCTGAAGCTTCCCTGAAAAGTTATGGCACAATGCACAAAAACGCTTTTCAGCCTGAGATAAGGTGGGTTTCGGAACGCCAAACATAAAAGTGTTGATAACTTTGGAAAAACACTTCAGAGAGCTTAGATTTGATGTGCACCTACTAGAAAGACCCTTTCTGCTATAGTGGGAGGTTAAAATTTCATGTTCTGAAGCTTCCCTGAAAAGTTATGGCACAATGCGTAAAAACGCTTTTCAGCCTGAGATAAGGTGGGTTTCGGAACGCCAAACATAAAAGTGTTGATAACTTTGGAAAAACACTTCAGACAGTTTAGATTTGATGTGCAACTACTAGAAAGACCCTTTCTGCTATAGTGGGAGGTTAAAATTTCATGTTCTGAAGCTTTCCTGAAAAGTTATGGCACAATGCACAAAAACGCTTTTCAGCCTGAGATAAGGTGGGTTTCGGAACGCCAAACATAAAAGTGTTGATAACTTTTGAAAAACACTTCAGACAGCTTAGATTTGATGTGCAACTACTAGAAAGACCCTTTCTGCTATAGTGGGAGGTTAAAATGTCATGTTCTGAAGCTTCCCTGAAAAGTTATGGCACAATGCACAAAAACGCTTTTCAGCCTGAGATGAGGTGGGTTTCGGAACGCCAAACATAAAAGTGTTGATAACTTTGGAAAAACACTTCAGACAGTTTAGATTTGATGTGCAACTACTAGAAAGACCCTTTCTGCTATAGTGGGAGGTTAAAATTTCATGTTCTGAAGCTTCCCTGAAAAGTTATGGCACAATGCACAAAAACGCTTTTCAGCCTGAGATAAGGTGGGTTTCGGAACGCCAAACATAAAAGTGTTGATAACTTTGGAAAAACACTTCAGACAGTTTAGATTTGATGTGCAACTACTAGAAAGACCCTTTCTGCTATAGTGGGAGGTTAAAATTTCATGTTCTGAAGCTTCCCTGAAAAGTTATGGCACAATGCACAAAAACGCTTTTCAGCCTGAGATAAGGTGGGTTTCGGAACGCCAAACATAAAAGTGTTGATAACTTTCGAAAAACACTTCAGAGAGCTTAGATTTGATGTGCACCTACTAGAAAGACCCTTTCTGCTATAGTGGGAGGTTAAAATTTCATGTTCTGAAGCTTTCCTGAAAAGTTATGGCACAATGCACAAGAACGCTTTTCAGCCTGAGATAAGGTGGGTTTCGGAACGCCAAACATAAAAGTGTTGATAACTTTCGAAAAACACTTCAGACAGCTTAGATTTGATGTGCACCTACTAGAAAGACCCTTTCTGCTATAGTGGGAGGTTAAAATTTCATGTTCTGAAGCTTCCCTGAAAAGTTATGGCACAATGCGTAAAAACGCTTTTCAGCCTGAGATAAGGTGGGTTTCGGAACGCCAAACATAAAAGTGTTGATAACTTTGGAAAAACACTTCAGACAGTTTAGATTTGATGTGCAACTACTAGAAAGACCCTTTCTGCTATAGTGGGAGGTTAAAATTTCATGTTCTGAAGCTTCCCTGAAAAGTTATGGCACAATGCACAAAAACGCTTTTCAGCCTGAGATAAGGTGGGTTTCGGAACGCCAAACATAAAAGTGTTAATAACTTTGGAAAAACACTTCAGACAGTTTAGATTTGATGTGCAACTACTAGAAAGACCCTTTCTGCTATAGTGGGAGGTTAAAATTTCATGTTCTGAAGCTTCCCTGAAAAGTTACGGCACAATGCACAAAAACGCTTTTCAGCCTGAGATAAGGTGGGTTTCGGAACGCCAAACATAAAAGTGTTGATAACTTTGGAAAAACACTTCAGACAGTTTAGATTTGATGTGCAACTACTAGAAAGACCCTTTCTGCTATAGTGGGAGGTTAAAATTTCATGTTCTGAAGCTTTCCTGAAAAGTTATGGCACAATGCACAAAAACGCTTTTCAGCATGAGATAAGGTGGGTTTCGGAACGCCAAACATAAAAGTGTTGATAACTTTTGAAAAACACTTCAGACAGCTTAGATTTGATGTGCAACTACTAGAAAGACCCTTTCTGCTATAGTGGGAGGTTAAAATTTCATGTTCTGAAGCTTCCCTGAAAAGTTATGGCACAATGCACAAAAACGCTTTTCAGCCTGAGATAAGGTGGGTTTCGGAACGCCAAACATAAAAGTGTTGATAACTTTCGAAAAACACTTCAGAGAGCTTAGATTTGATGTGCACCTACTAGAAAGACCCTTTCTGCTATAGTGGGAGGTTAAAATTTCATGTTCTGAAGCTTTCCTGAAAAGTTATGGCACAATGCACAAGAACGCTTTTCAGCCTGAGATAAGGTGGGTTTCGGAACGCCAAACATAAAAGTGTTGATAACTTTCGAAAAACACTTCAGACAGCTTAGATTTGATGTGCACCTACTAGAAAGACCCTTTCTGCTATAGTGGGAGGTTAAAATTTCATGTTCTGAAGCTTCCCTGAAAAGTTATGGCACAATGCGTAAAAACGCTTTTCAGCCTGAGATAAGGTGGGTTTCGGAACGCCAAACATAAAAGTGTTGATAACTTTGGAAAAACACTTCAGACAGTTTAGATTTGATGTGCAACTACTAGAAAGACCCTTTCTGCTATAGTGGGAGGTTAAAATTTCATGTTCTGAAGCTTCCCTGAAAAGTTATGGCACAATGCACAAAAACGCTTTTCAGCCTGAGATAAGGTGGGTTTCGGAACGCCAAACATAAAAGTGTTAATAACTTTGGAAAAACACTTCAGACAGTTTAGATTTGATGTGCAACTACTAGAAAGACCCTTTCTGCTATAGTGGGAGGTTAAAATTTCATGTTCTGAAGCTTCCCTGAAAAGTTACGGCACAATGCACAAAAACGCTTTTCAGCCTGAGATAAGGTGGGTTTCGGAACGCCAAACATAAAAGTGTTGATAACTTTGGAAAAACACTTCAGACAGTTTAGATTTGATGTGCAACTACTAGAAAGACCCTTTCTGCTATAGTGGGAGGTTAAAATTTCATGTTCTGAAGCTTTCCTGAAAAGTTATGGCACAATGCACAAAAACGCTTTTCAGCATGAGATAAGGTGGGTTTCGGAACGCCAAACATAAAAGTGTTGATAACTTTTGAAAAACATTTCAGACAGCTTAGATTTGATGTGCAACTACTAGAAAGACCCTTTCTGCTATAGTGGGAGGTTAAAATTTCATGTTCTGAAGCTTCCCTGAAAAGTTATGGCACAATGCGTAAAAACGCTTTTCAGCCTGAGATAAGGTGGGTTTCGGAACGCCAAACATAAAAGTGTTGATAACTTTGGAAAAACACTTCAGACAGTTTAGATTTGATGTGCAACTACTAGAAAGACCCTTTCTGCTATAGTGGGAGGTTAAAATTTCATGTTCTGAAGCTTCCCTGAAAAGTTATGGCACAATGCACAAAAACGCTTTTCAGCCTGAGATAAGGTGGGTTTCGGAACGCCAAACATAAAAGTGTTGATAACTTTGGAAAAACACTTCAGACAGTTTAGATTTGATGTGCAACTACTAGAAAGACCCTTTCTGCTATAGTGGGAGGTTAAAATTTCATGTTCTGAAGCTTCCCTGAAAAGTTATGGCACAATGCACAAAAACGCTTTTCAGCCTGAGATAAGGTGGGTTTCGGAACGCCAAACATAAAAGTGTTGATAACTTTCGAAAAACACTTCAGAGAGCTTAGATTTGATGTGCACCTACTAGAAAGACCCTTTCTGCTATAGTGGGAGGTTAAAATTTCATGTTCTGAAGCTTTCCTGAAAAGTTATGGCACAATGCACAAAAACGCTTTTCAGCCTGAGATAAGGTGGGTTTCGGAACGCCAAACATAAAAGTGTTGATAACTTTTGAAAAACACTTCAGACAGCTTAGATTTGATGTGCAACTACTAGAAAGACCCTTTCTGCTATAGTGGGAGGTTAAAATTTCATGTTCTGAAGCTTCCCTGAAAAGTTATGGCACAATGCACAAAAACGCTTTTCAGCCTGAGATAAGGTGGGTTTCGGAACGCCAAACATAAAAGTGTTGATAACTTTCGAAAAACACTTCAGACAGCTTAGATTTGATGTGCACCTACTAGAAAGACCCTTTCTGCTATAGTGGGAGGTTAAAATTTCATGTTCTGAAGCTTCCCTGAAAAGTTATGGCACAATGCGTAAAAACGCTTTTCAGCCTGAGATAAGGTGGGTTTCGGAACGCCAAACATAAAAGTGTTGATAACTTTGGAAAAACACTTCAGACAGTTTAGATTTGATGTGCAACTACTAGAAAGACCCTTTCTGCTATAGTGGGAGGTTAAAATTTCATGTTCTGAAGCTTCCCTGAAAAGTTATGGCACAATGCACAAAAACGCTTTTCAGCCTGAGATAAGGTGGGTTTCGGAACGCCAAACATAAAAGTGTTAATAACTTTGGAAAAACACTTCAGACAGTTTAGATTTGATGTGCAACTACTAGAAAGACCCTTTCTGCTATAGTGGGAGGTTAAAATTTCATGTTCTGAAGCTTCCCTGAAAAGTTATGGCACAATGCACAAAAACGCTTTTCAGCCTGAGATAAGGTGGGTTTCGGAACGCCAAACATAAAAGTGTTGATAACTTTCGAAAAACACTTCAGACAGCTTAGATTTGATGTGCACCTACTAGAAAGACCCTTTCTGCTATAGTGGGAGGTTAAAATTTCATGTTCTGAAGCTTCCCTGAAAAGTTATGGCACAATGCGTAAAAACGCTTTTCAGCCTGAGATAAGGTGGGTTTCGGAACGCCAAACATAAAAGTGTTGATAACTTTGGAAAAACACTTCAGACAGTTTAGATTTGATGTGCAACTACTAGAAAGACCCTTTCTGCTATAGTGGGAGGTTAAAATTTCATGTTCTGAAGCTTCCCTGAAAAGTTATGGCACAATGCACAAAAACGCTTTTCAGCCTGAGATAAGGTGGGTTTCGGAACGCCAAACATAAAAGTGTTGATAACTTTGGAAAAACACTTCAGACAGTTTAGATTTGATGTGCAACTACTAGAAAGACCCTTTCTGCTATAGTGGGAGGTTAAAATTTCATGTTCTGAAGCTTCCCTGAAAAGTTATGGCACAATGCACAAAAACGCTTTTCAGCCTGAGATAAGGTGGGTTTCGGAACGCCAAACATAAAAGTGTTGATAACTTTTGAAAAACACTTCAGACAGCTTAGATTTGATGTGCAACTACTAGAAAGACCCTTTCTGCTATAGTGGGAGGTTAAAATTTCATGTTCTGAAGCTTCCCTGAAAAGTTATGGCACAATGCACAAAAACGCTTTTCAGCCTGAGATAAGGTGGGTTTCGGAACGCCAAACATAAAAGTGTTGATAACTTTGGAAAAACACTTCAGACAGTTTAGATTTGATGTGCAACTACTAGAAAGACCCTTTCTGCTATAGTGGGAGGTTAAAATTTCATGTTCTGAAGCTTCCCTGAAAAGTTATGGCACAATGCACAAAAACGCTTTTCAGCCTGAGATAAGGTGGGTTTCGGAACGCCAAACATAAAAGTGTTGATAACTTTCGAAAAACACTTCAGAGAGCTTAGATTTGATGTGCACCTACTAGAAAGACCCTTTCTGCTATAGTGGGAGGTTAAAATTTCATGTTCTGAAGCTTCCCTGAAAAGTTATGGCACAATGCGTAAAAACGCTTTTCAGCCTGAGATAAGGTGGGTTTCGGAACGCCAAACATAAAAGTGTTGATAACTTTGGAAAAACACTTCAGACAGTTTAGATTTGATGTGCAACTACTAGAAAGACCCTTTCTGCTATAGTGGGAGGTTAAAATTTCATGTTCTGATGCTTCCCTGAAAAGTTATGGCACAATGCACAAAAACGCTTTTCAGCCTGAGATAAGGTGGGTTTCGGAACGCCAAACATAAAAGTGTTGATAACTTTGGAAAAACACTTCAGACAGTTTAGATTTGATGTGCAACTACTAGAAAGACCCTTTCTGCTATAGTGGGAGGTTAAAATTTCATGTTCTGAAGCTTCCCTGAAAAGTTATGGCACAATGCACAAAAACGCTTTTCAGCCTGAGATAAGGTGGGTTTCGGAACGCCAAACATAAAAGTGTTGATAACTTTCGAAAAACACTTCAGAGAGCTTAGATTTGATGTGCACCTACTAGAAAGACCCTTTCTGCTATAGTGGGAGGTTAAAATTTCATGTTCTGAAGCTTCCCTGAAAAGTTATGGCACAATGCACAAAAACGCTTTTCAGCCTGAGATAAGGTGGGTTTCGGAACGCCAAACATAAAAGTGTTGATAACTTTGGAAAAACACTTCAGACAGTTTAGATTTGATGTGCAACTACTAGAAAGACCCTTTCTGCTATAGTGGGAGGTTAAAATTTCATGTTCTGAAGCTTCCCTGAAAAGTTATGGCACAATGCACAAAAACGCTTTTCAGCCTGAGATAAGGTGGGTTTCGGAACGCCAAACATAAAAGTGTTGATAACTTTCGAAAAACACTTCAGAGAGCTTAGATTTGATGTGCACCTACTAGAAAGACCCTTTCTGCTATAGTGGGAGGTTAAAATTTCATGTTCTGAAGCTTCCCTGAAAAGTTATGGCACAATGCGTAAAAACGCTTTTCAGCCTGAGATAAGGTGGGTTTCGGAACGCCAAACATAAAAGTGTTGATAACTTTGGAAAAACACTTCAGACAGTTTAGATTTGATGTGCAACTACTAGAAAGACCCTTTCTGCGATAGTGGGAGGTTAAAATTTCATGTTCTGAAGCTTCCCTGAAAAGTTATGGCACAATGCACAAAAACGCTTTTCAGCCTGAGATAAGGTGGGTTTCGGAACGCCAAACATAAAAGTGTTGATAACTTTGGAAAAACACTTCAGACAGTTTAGATTTGATGTGCAACTACTAGAAAGACCCTTTCTGCTATAGTGGGAGGTTAAAATTTCATGTTCTGAAGCTTCCCTGAAAAGTTATGGCACAATGCACAAAAACGCTTTTCAGCCTGAGATAAGGTGGGTTTCGGAACGCCAAACATAAAAGTGTTGATAACTTTGGAAAAACACTTCAGACAGTTTAGATTTGATGTGCAACTACTAGAAAGACCCTTTCTGCTATAGTGGGAGGTTAAAATTTCATGTTCTGAAGCTTCCCTGAAAAGTTATGGCACAATGCACAAAAACGCTTTTCAGCCTGAGATAAGGTGGGTTTCGGAACGCCAAACATAAAAGTGTTGATAACTTTGGAAAAACACTTCAGACAGTTTAGATTTGATGTGCAACTACTAGAAAGACCCTTTCTGCTATAGTGGGAGGTTAAAATTTCATGTTCTGAAGCTTCCCTGAAAAGTTATGGCACAATGCACAAAAACGCTTTTCAGCCTGAGATAAGGTGGGTTTCGGAACGCCAAACATAAAAGTGTTGATAACTTTCGAAAAACACTTCAGAGAGCTTAGATTTGATGTGCACCTACTAGAAAGACCCTTTCTGCTATAGTGGGAGGTTAAAATTTCATGTTCTGAAGCTTCCCTGAAAAGTTATGGCACAATGCACAAAAACGCTTTTCAGCCTGAGATAAGGTGGGTTTCGGAACGCCAAACATAAAAGTGTTGATAACTTTCGAAAAACACTTCAGAGAGCTTAGATTTGATGTGCACCTACTAGAAAGACCCTTTCTGCTATAGTGGGAGGTTAAAATTTCATGTTCTGAAGCTTTCCTGAAAAGTTATGGCACAATGCACAAAAACGCTTTTCAGCCTGAGATAAGGTGGGTTTCGGAACGCCAAACATAAAAGTGTTGATAACTTTCGAAAAACACTTCAGAGAGCTTAGATTTGATGTGCACCTACTAGAAAGACCCTTTCTGCTATAGTGGGAGGTTAAAATTTCATGTTCTGAAGCTTCCCTGAAAAGTTATGGCACAATGCACAAAAACGCTTATCAGCCTGAGATAAGGTGGGTTTCGGAACGCCAAACATAAAAGTGTTGATAACTTTCGAAAAACACTTCAGACAGCTTAGATTTGATGTGCACCTACTAGAAAGACCCTTTCTGCTATAGTGGGAGGTTAAAATTTCATGTTCTGAAGCTTCCCTGAAAAGTTATGGCACAATGCGTAAAAACGCTTTTCAGCCTGAGATAAGGTGGGTTTCGGAACGCCAAACATAAAAGTGTTGATAACTTTGGAAAAACACTTCAGACAGTTTAGATTTGATGTGCAACTACTAGAAAGACCCTTTCTGCTATAGTGGGAGGTTAAAATTTCATGTTCTGAAGCTTCCCTGAAAAGTTATGGCACAATGCACAAAAACGCTTTTCAGCCTGAGATAAGGTGGGTTTCGGAACGCCAAACATAAAAGTGTTAATAACTTTGGAAAAACACTTCAGACAGTTTAGATTTGATGTGCAACTACTAGAAAGACCCTTTCTGCTATAGTGGGAGGTTAAAATTTCATGTTCTGAAGCTTCCCTGAAAAGTTATGGCACAATGCACAAAAACGCTTTTCAGCCTGAGATAAGGTGGGTTTCGGAACGCCAAACATAAAAGTGTTGATAACTTTCGAAAAACACTTCAGAGAGCTTAGATTTGATGTGCACCTACTAGAAAGACCCTTTCTGCTATAGCGGGAGGTTAAAATTTCATGTTCTGAAGCTTCCCTGAAAAGTTATGGCACAATGCGTAAAAACGCTTTTCAGCCTGAGATAAGGTGGGTTTCGGAACGCCAAACATAAAAGTGTTGATAACTTTGGAAAAACACTTCAGACAGTTTAGATTTGATGTGCAACTACTAGAAAGACCCTTTCTGCCATAGTGGGAGGTTAAAATTTCATGTTCTGAAGCTTTCCTGAAAAGTTATGGCACAATGCACAAAAACGCTTTTCAGCCTGAGATAAGGTGGGTTTCGGAACGCCAAACATAAAAGTGTTGATAACTTTTGAAAAACACTTCAGACAGCTTAGATTTGATGTGCAACTACTAGAAAGACCCTTTCTGCTATAGTGGGAGGTTAAAATTTCATGTTCTGAAGCTTCCCTGAAAAGTTATGGCACAATGCACAAATACGCTTTTCAGCCTGAGATAAGGTGGGTTTCGGAACGCCAAACATAAAAGTGTTGATAACTTTCGAAAAACACTTCAGACAGCTTAGATTTGATGTGCACCTACTAGAAAGACCCTTTCTGCTATAGTGGGAGGTTAAAATTTCATGTTCTGAAGCTTCCCTGAAAAGTTATGGCACAATGCGTAAAAACGCTTTTCAGCCTGAGATAAGGTGGGTTTCGGAACGCCAAACATAAAAGTGTTGATAACTTTGGAAAAACACTTCAGACAGTTTAGATTTGATGTGCAACTACTAGAAAGACCCTTTCTGCTATAGTGGGAGGTTAAAATTTCATGTTCTGAAGCTTCCCTGAAAAGTTATGGCACAATGCACAAAAACGCTTTTCAGCCTGAGATAAGGTGGGTTTCGGAACGCCAAACATAAAAGTGTTAATAACTTTGGAAAAACACTTCAGACAGTTTAGATTTGATGTGCAACTACTAGAAAGACCCTTTCTGCTATAGTGGGAGGTTAAAATTTCATGTTCTGAAGCTTCCCTGAAAAGTTATGGCACAATGCACAAAAACGCTTTTCAGCCTGAGATAAGGTGGGTTTCGGAACGCCAAACATAAAAGTGTTGATAACTTTCGAAAAACACTTCAGAGAGCTTAGATTTGATGTGCACCTACTAGAAAGACCCTTTCTGCTATAGTGGGAGGTTAAAATTTCATGTTCTGAAGCTTCCCTGAAAAGTTATGGCACAATGCGTAAAAACGCTTTTCAGCCTGAGATAAGGTGGGTTTCGGAACGCCAAACATAAAAGTGTTGATAACTTTGGAAAAACACTTCAGACAGCTTAGATTTGATGTGCACCTACTAGAAAGACCCTTTCTGCTATAGTGGGAGGTTAAAATTTCATGTTCTGAAGCTTCCCTGAAAAGTTATGGCACAATGCGTAAAAACGCTTTTCAGCCTGAGATAAGGTGGGTTTCGGAACGCCAAACATAAAAGTGTTGATAACTTTGGAAAAACACTTCAGACAGTTTAGATTTGATGTGCAACTACTAGAAAGACCCTTTCTGCTATAGTGGGAGGTTAAAATTTCATGTTCTGAAGCTTCCCTGAAAAGTTATGGCACAATGCACAAAAACGCTTTTCAGCCTGAGATAAGGTGGGTTTCGGAACGCCAAACATAAAAGTGTTAATAACTTTGGAAAAACACTTCAGACAGTTTAGATTTGATGTGCAACTACTAGAAAGACCCTTTCTGCTATAGTGGGAGGTTAAAATTTCATGTTCTGAAGCTTCCCTGAAAAGTTATGGCACAATGCACAAAAACGCTTTTCAGCCTGAGATAAGGTGGGTTTCGGAACGCCAAACATAAAAGTGTTGATAACTTTCGAAAAACACTTCAGAGAGCTTAGATTTGATGTGCACCTACTAGAAAGACCCTTTCTGCTATAGTGGGAGGTTAAAATTTCATGTTCTGAAGCTTCCCTGAAAAGTTATGGCACAATGCGTAAAAACGCTTTTCAGCCTGAGATAAGGTGGGTTTCGGAACGCCAAACATAAAAGTGTTGATAACTTTGGAAAAACACTTCAGACAGTTTAGATTTGATGTGCAACTACTAGAAAGACCCTTTCTGCTATAGTGGGAGGTTAAAATTTCATGTTCTGAAGCTTTCCTGAAAAGTTATGGCACAATGCACAAAAACGCTTTTCAGCCTGAGATAAGGTGGGTTTCGGAACGCCAAACATAAAAGTGTTGATAACTTTTGAAAAACACTTCAGACAGCTTAGATTTGATGTGCAACTACTAGAAAGACCCTTTCTGCTATAGTGGGAGGTTAAAATTTCATGTTCTGAAGCTTCCCTGAAAAGTTATGGCACAATGCACAAAAACGCTTTACAGCCTGAGATAAGGTGGGTTTCGGAACGCCAAACATAAAAGTGTTGATAACTTTGGAAAAACACTTCAGACAGTTTAGATTTGATGTGCAACTACTAGAAAGACCCTTTCTGCTATAGTGGGAGGTTAAAATTTCATGTTCTGAAGCTTCCCTGAAAAGTTATTGCACAATGCACAAAAACGCTTTTCAGCCTGAGATAAGGTGGGTTTCGGAACGCCAAACATAAAAGTGTTGATAACTTTCGAAAAACACTTCAGAGAGCTTAGATTTGATGTGCACCTACTAGAAAGACCCTTTCTGCTATAGTGGGAGGTTAAAATTTCATGTTCTGAAGCTTCCCTGAAAAGTTATGGCACAATGCGTAAAAACGCTTTTCAGCCTGAGATAAGGTGGGTTTCGGAACGCCAAACATAAAAGTGTTGATAACTTTGGAAAAACACTTCAGACAGTTTAGATTTGATGTGCAACTACTAGAAAGACCCTTTCTGCTATAGTGGGAGGTTAAAATTTCATGTTCTGAAGCTTTCCTGAAAAGTTATGGCACAATGCACAAAAACGCTTTTCAGCCTGAGATAAGGTGGGTTTCGGAACGCCAAACATAAAAGTGTTGATAACTTTTGAAAAACACTTCAGACAGCTTAGATTTGATGTGCAACTACTAGAAAGACCCTTTCTGCTATAGTGGGAGGTTAAAATTTCATGTTCTGAAGCTTCCCTGAAAAGTTATGGCACAATGCACAAAAACGCTTTTCAGCCTGAGATAAGGTGGGTTTCGGAACGCCAAACATAAAAGTGTTGATAACTTTGGAAACACACTTCAGACAGTTTAGATTTGATGTGCAACTACTAGAAAGACCCTTTCTGCTATAGTGGGAGGTTAAAATTTCATGTTCTGAAGCTTCCCTGAAAAGTTATGGCACAATACACAAAAACGCTTTTCAGCCTGAGATAAGGTGGGTTTCGGAACGCCAAACATAAAAGTGTTGATAACTTTGGAAAAACACTTCAGACAGTTTAGATTTGATGTGCAACTACTAGAAAGACCCTTTCTGCTATAGTGGGAGGTTAAAATTTCATGTTCTGAAGCTTCCCTGAAAAGTTATGGCACAATGCACAAAAACGCTTTTCAGCCTGAGATAAGGTGGGTTTCGGAACGCCAAACATAAAAGTGTTGATAACTTTCGAAAAACACTTCAGAGAGCTTAGATTTGATGTGCACCTACTAGAAAGACCCTTTCTGCTATAGTGGGAGGTTAAAATTTCATGTTCTGAAGCTTTCCTGAAAAGTTATGGCACAATGCACAAAAACGCTTTTCAGCCTGAGATAAGGTGGGTTTCGGAACGCCAAACATAAAAGTGTTGATAACTTTTGAAAAACACTTCAGACAGCTTAGATTTGATGTGCAACTACTAGAAAGACCCTTTCTGCTATAGTGGGAGGTTAAAATTTCATGTTCTGAAGCTTCCCTGAAAAGTTATGGCACAATGCACAAAAACGCTTTTCAGCCTGAGATAAGGTGGGTTTCGGAACGCCAAACATAAAAGTGTTGATAACTTTGGAAAAACACTTCAGACAGTTTAGATTTGATGTGCAACTACTAGAAAGACCCTTTCTGCTATAGTGGGAGGTTAAAATTTCATGTTCTGAAGCTTCCCTGAAAAGTTATGGCACAATGCGTAAAAACGCTATTCAGCCTGAGATAAGGTGGGTTTCGGAACGCCAAACATAAAAGTGTTGATAACTTTGGAAAAACACTTCAGACAGTTTAGATTTGATGTGCAACTACTAGAAAGACCCTTTCTGCTATAGTGGGAGGTTAAAATTTCATGTTCTGAAGCTTCCCTGAAAAGTTATTGCACAATGCACAAAAACGCTTTTCAGCCTGAGATAAGGTGGGTTTCGGAACGCCAAACATAAAAGTGTTGATAACTTTCGAAAAACACTTCAGACAGCTTAGATTTGATGTGCACCTACTAGAAAGACCCTTTCTGCTATAGTGGGAGGTTAAAATTTCATGTTCTGAAGCTTCCCTGAAAAGTTATGGCACAATGCGTAAAAACGCTTTTCAGCCTGAGATAAG
Organism: Synchiropus splendidus; assembly: GCF_027744825.2. Taxonomy (NCBI): domain Eukaryota; kingdom Metazoa; phylum Chordata; class Actinopteri; order Syngnathiformes; family Callionymidae; genus Synchiropus; species Synchiropus splendidus. Next base: position 22,362,949 of record NC_071348.1, read on the forward strand.
GTGGGTTTCGGAACGCCAAACATAAAAGTGTTGATAACTTTGGAAAAACACTTCAGACAGTTTAGATTTGATGTGCAACTACTAGAAAGACCCTTTCTGCTATAGTGGGAGGTTAAAATTTCATGTTCTGAAGCTTCCCTGAAAAGTTATGGCACAATGCACAAAAACGCTTTTCAGCCTGAGATAAGGTGGGTTTCGGAACGCCAAACATAAAAGTGTTAATAACTTTGGAAAAACACTTCAGACAGTTTAGATTTGATGTGCAACTACTAGAAAGACCCTTTCTGCTATAGTGGGAGGTTAAAATTTCATGTTCTGAAGCTTCCCTGAAAAGTTATGGCACAATGCACAAAAACGCTTTTCAGCCTGAGATAAGGTGGGTTTCGGAACGCCAAACATAAAAGTGTTGATAACTTTCGAAAAACACTTCAGAGAGCTTAGATTTGATGTGCACCTACTAGAAAGACCCTTTCTGCTATAGTGGGAGGTTAAAATTTCATGTTCTGAAGCTTCCCTGAAAAGTTATGGCACAATGCGTAAAAACGCTTTTCAGCCTGAGATAAGGTGGGTTTCGGAACGCCAAACATAAAAGTGTTGATAACTTTGGAAAAACACTTCAGACAGCTTAGATTTGATGTGCACCTACTAGAAAGACCCTTTCTGCTATAGTGGGAGGTTAAAATTTCATGTTCTGAAGCTTCCCTGAAAAGTTATGGCACAATGCGTAAAAACGCTTTTCAGCCTGAGATAAGGTGGGTTTCGGAACGCCAAACATAAAAGTGTTGATAACTTTGGAAAAACACTTCAGACAGTTTAGATTTGATGTGCAACTACTAGAAAGACCCTTTCTGCTATAGTGGGAGGTTAAAATTTCATGTTCTGAAGCTTCCCTGAAAAGTTATGGCACAATGCACAAAAACGCTTTTCAGCCTGAGATAAGGTGGGTTTCGGAACGCCAAACATAAAAGTGTTAATAACTTTGGAAAAACACTTCAGACAGTTTAGATTTGATGTGCAACTACTAGAAAGACCCTTTCTGCTATAGTGGGAGGTTAAAATTTCATGTTCTGAAGCTTCCCTGAAAAGTTATGGCACAATGCACAAAAACGCTTTTCAGCCTGAGATAAGGTGGGTTTCGGAACGCCAAACATAAAAGTGTTGATAACTTTCGAAAAACACTTCAGAGAGCTTAGATTTGATGTGCACCTACTAGAAAGACCCTTTCTGCTATAGTGGGAGGTTAAAATTTCATGTTCTGAAGCTTCCCTGAAAAGTTATGGCACAATGCGTAAAAACGCTTTTCAGCCTGAGATAAGGTGGGTTTCGGAACGCCAAACATAAAAGTGTTGATAACTTTGGAAAAACACTTCAGACAGCTTAGATTTGATGTGCACCTACTAGAAAGACCCTTTCTGCTATAGTGGGAGGTTAAAATTTCATGTTCTGAAGCTTCCCTGAAAAGTTATGGCACAATGCGTAAAAACGCTTTTCAGCCTGAGATAAGGTGGGTTTCGGAACGCCAAACATAAAAGTGTTGATAACTTTGGAAAAACACTTCAGACAGTTTAGATTTGATGTGCAACTACTAGAAAGACCCTTTCTGCTATAGTGGGAGGTTAAAATTTCATGTTCTGAAGCTTCCCTGAAAAGTTATGGCACAATGCACAAAAACGCTTTTCAGCCTGAGATAAGGTGGGTTTCGGAACGCCAAACATAAAAGTGTTAATAACTTTGGAAAAACACTTCAGACAGTTTAGATTTGATGTGCAACTACTAGAAAGACCCTTTCTGCTATAGTGGGAGGTTAAAATTTCATGTTCTGAAGCTTCCCTGAAAAGTTATGGCACAATGCACAAAAACGCTTTTCAGCCTGAGATAAGGTGGGTTTCGGAACGCCAAACATAAAAGTGTTGATAACTTTCGAAAAACACTTCAGAGAGCTTAGATTTGATGTGCACCTACTAGAAAGACCCTTTCTGCTATAGTGGGAGGTTAAAATTTCATGTTCTGAAGCTTCCCTGAAAAGTTATGGCACAATGCGTAAAAACGCTTTTCAGCCTGAGATAAGGTGGGTTTCGGAACGCCAAACATAAAGGTGTTGATAACTTTGGAAAAACACTTCAGACAGTTTAGATTTGATGTGCAACTACTAGAAAGACCCTTTCTGCTATAGTGGGAGGTTAAAATTTCATGTTCTGAAGCTTTCCTGAAAAGTTATGGCACAATGCACAAAAACGCTTTTCAGCCTGAGATAAGGTGGGTTTCGGAACGCCAAACATAAAAGTGTTGATAACTTTTGAAAAACACTTCAGACAGCTTAGATTTGATGTGCAACTACTAGAAAGACCCTTTCTGCTATAGTGGGAGGTTAAAATTTCATGTTCTGAAGCTTCCCTGAAAAGTTATGGCACAATGCACAAAAACGCTTTACAGCCTGAGATAAGGTGGGTTTCGGAACGCCAAACATAAAAGTGTTGATAACTTTGGAAAAACACTTCAGACAGTTTAGATTTGATGTGCAACTACTAGAAAGACCCTTTCTGCTATAGTGGGAGGTTAAAATTTCATGTTCTGAAGCTTCCCTGAAAAGTTATTGCACAATGCACAAAAACGCTTTTCAGCCTGAGATAAGGTGGGTTTCGGAACGCCAAACATAAAAGTGTTGATAACTTTCGAAAAACACTTCAGAGAGCTTAGATTTGATGTGCACCTACTAGAAAGACCCTTTCTGCTATAGTGGGAGGTTAAAATTTCATGTTCTGAAGCTTCCCTGAAAAGTTATGGCACAATGCGTAAAAACGCTTTTCAGCCTGAGATAAGGTGGGTTTCGGAACGCCAAACATAAAAGTGTTGATAACTTTGGAAAAACACTTCAGACAGTTTAGATTTGATGTGCAACTACTAGAAAGACCCTTTCTGCTATAGTGGGAGGTTAAAATTTCATGTTCTGAAGCTTTCCTGAAAAGTTATGGCACAATGCACAAAAACGCTTTTCAGCCTGAGATAAGGTGGGTTTCGGAACGCCAAACATAAAAGTGTTGATAACTTTTGAAAAACACTTCAGACAGCTTAGATTTGATGTGCAACTACTAGAAAGACCCTTTCTGCTATAGTGGGAGGTTAAAATTTCATGTTCTGAAGCTTCCCTGAAAAGTTATGGCACAATGCACAAAAACGCTTTTCAGCCTGAGATAAGGTGGGTTTCGGAACGCCAAACATAAAAGTGTTGATAACTTTGGAAACACACTTCAGACAGTTTAGATTTGATGTGCAACTACTAGAAAGACCCTTTCTGCTATAGTGGGAGGTTAAAATTTCATGTTCTGAAGCTTCCCTGAAAAGTTATGGCACAATACACAAAAACGCTTTTCAGCCTGAGATAAGGTGGGTTTCGGAACGCCAAACATAAAAGTGTTGATAACTTTGGAAAAACACTTCAGACAGTTTAGATTTGATGTGCAACTACTAGAAAGACCCTTTCTGCTATAGTGGGAGGTTAAAATTTCATGTTCTGAAGCTTCCCTGAAAAGTTATGGCACAATGCACAAAAACGCTTTTCAGCCTGAGATAAGGTGGGTTTCGGAACGCCAAACATAAAAGTGTTGATAACTTTCGAAAAACACTTCAGAGAGCTTAGATTTGATGTGCACCTACTAGAAAGACCCTTTCTGCTATAGTGGGAGGTTAAAATTTCATGTTCTGAAGCTTTCCTGAAAAGTTATGGCACAATGCACAAAAACGCTTTTCAGCCTGAGATAAGGTGGGTTTCGGAACGCCAAACATAAAAGTGTTGATAACTTTTGAAAAACACTTCAGACAGCTTAGATTTGATGTGCAACTACTAGAAAGACCCTTTCTGCTATAGTGGGAGGTTAAAATTTCATGTTCTGAAGCTTCCCTGAAAAGTTATGGCACAATGCACAAAAACGCTTTTCAGCCTGAGATAAGGTGGGTTTCGGAACGCCAAACATAAAAGTGTTGATAACTTTGGAAAAACACTTCAGACAGTTTAGATTTGATGTGCAACTACTAGAAAGACCCTTTCTGCTATAGTGGGAGGTTAAAATTTCATGTTCTGAAGCTTCCCTGAAAAGTTATGGCACAATGCGTAAAAACGCTATTCAGCCTGAGATAAGGTGGGTTTCGGAACGCCAAACATAAAAGTGTTGATAACTTTGGAAAAACACTTCAGACAGTTTAGATTTGATGTGCAACTACTAGAAAGACCCTTTCTGCTATAGTGGGAGGTTAAAATTTCATGTTCTGAAGCTTCCCTGAAAAGTTATTGCACAATGCACAAAAACGCTTTTCAGCCTGAGATAAGGTGGGTTTCGGAACGCCAAACATAAAAGTGTTGATAACTTTCGAAAAACACTTCAGACAGCTTAGATTTGATGTGCACCTACTAGAAAGACCCTTTCTGCTATAGTGGGAGGTTAAAATTTCATGTTCTGAAGCTTCCCTGAAAAGTTATGGCACAATGCGTAAAAACGCTTTTCAGCCTGAGATAAGGTGGGTTTCGGAACGCCAAACATAAAAGTGTTGATAACTTTGGAAAAACACTTCAGACAGTTTAGATTTGATGTGCAACTACTAGAAAGACCCTTTCTGCTATAGTGGGAGGTTAAAATTTCATGTTCTGAAGCTTCCCTGAAAAGTTATGGCACAATGCACAAAAACGCTTTTCAGCCTGAGATAAGGTGGGTTTCGGAACGCCAAACATAAAAGTGTTAATAACTTTGGAAAAACACTTCAGACAGTTTACATTTGATGTGCAACTACTAGAAAGACCCTTTCTGCTATAGTGGGAGGTTAAAATTTCATGTTCTGAAGCTTCCCTGAAAAGTTATGGCACAATGCACAAAAACGCTTTTCAGCCTGAGATAAGGTGGGTTTCGGAACGCCAAACATAAAAGTGTTGATAACTTTCGAAAAACACTTCAGAGAGCTTAGATTTGATGTGCACCTACTAGAAAGACCCTTTCTGCTATAGTGGGAGGTTAAAATTTCATGTTCTGAAGCTTCCCTGAAAAGTTATGGCACAATGCGTAAAAACGCTTTTCAGCCTGAGATAAGGTGGGTTTCGGAACGCCAAACATAAAAGTGTTGATAACTTTGGAAAAACACTTCAGACAGTTTAGATTTGATGTGCAACTACTAGAAAGACCCTTTCTGCTATAGTGGGAGGTTAAAATTTCATGTTCTGAAGCTTTCCTGAAAAGTTATGGCACAATGCACAAAAACGCTTTTCAGCCTGAGATAAGGTGGGTTTCGGAACGCCAAACATAAAAGTGTTGATAACTTTTGAAAAACACTTCAGACAGCTTAGATTTGATGTGCAACTACTAGAAAGACCCTTTCTGCTATAGTGGGAGGTTAAAATTTCATGTTCTGAAGCTTCCCTGAAAAGTTATGGCACAATGCACAAAAACGCTTTTCAGCCTGAGATAAGGTGGGTTTCGGAACGCCAAACATAAAAGTGTTGATAACTTTGGAAAAACACTTCAGACAGTTTAGATTTGATGTGCAACTACTAGAAAGACCCTTTCTGCTATAGTGGGAGGTTAAAATTTCATGTTCTGAAGCTTCCCTGAAAAGTTATTGCACAATGCACAAAAACGCTTTTCAGCCTGAGATAAGGTGGGTTTCGGAACGCCAAACATAAAAGTGTTGATAACTTTCGAAAAACACTTCAGAGAGCTTAGATTTGATGTGCACCTACTAGAAAGACCCTTTCTGCTATAGTGGGAGGTTAAAATTTCATGTTCTGAAGCTTCCCTGAAAAGTTATGGCACAATGCGTAAAAACGCTTTTCAGCCTGAGATAAGGTGGGTTTCGGAACGCCAAACATAAAAGTGTTGATAACTTTGGAAAAACACTTCAGACAGTTTAGATTTGATGTGCAACTACTAGAAAGACCCTTTCTGCTATAGTGGGAGGTTAAAATTTCATGTTCTGAAGCTTTCCTGAAAAGTTATGGCACAATGCACAAAAACGCTTTTCAGCCTGAGATAAGGTGGGTTTCGGAACGCCAAACATAAAAGTGTTGATAACTTTTGAAAAACACTTCAGACAGCTTAGATTTGATGTGCAACTACTAGAAAGACCCTTTCTGCTATAGTGGGAGGTTAAAATTTCATGTTCTGAAGCTTCCCTGAAAAGTTATGGCACAATGCACAAAAACGCTTTTCAGCCTGAGATAAGGTGGGTTTCGGAACGCCAAACATAAAAGTGTTGATAACTTTGGAAAAACACTTCAGACAGTTTAGATTTGATGTGCAACTACTAGAAAGACCCTTTCTGCTATAGTGGGAGGTTAAAATTTTATGTTCTGAAGCTTCCCTGAAAAGTTATGGCACAATACACAAAAACGCTTTTCAGCCTGAGATAAGGTGGGTTTCGGAACGCCAAACATAAAAGTGTTGATAACTTTGGAAAAACACTTCAGACAGTTTAGATTTGATGTGCAACTACTAGAAAGACCCTTTCTGCTATAGTGGGAGGTTAAAATTTCATGTTCTGAAGCTTCCCTGAAAAGTTATGGCACAATGCACAAAAACGCTTTTCAGCCTGAGATAAGGTGGGTTTCGGAACGCCAAACATAAAAGTGTTGATAACTTTCGAAAAACACTTCAGACAGCTTAGATTTGATGTGCACCTACTAGAAAGACCCTTTCTGCTATAGTGGGAGGTTAAAATTTCATGTTCTGAAGCTTTCCTGAAAAGTTATGGCACAATGCACAAAAACGCTTTTCAGCCTGAGATAAGGTGGGTTTCGGAACGCCAAACATAAAAGTGTTGATAACTTTCGAAAAACACTTCAGAGAGCTTAGATTTGATGTGCACCTACTAGAAAGACCCTTTCTGCTATAGTGGGAGGTTAAAATTTCATGTTCTGAAGCTTCGCTGAAAAGTTATGGCACAATGCGTAAAAACGCTTTTCAGCCTGAGATAAGGTGGGTTTCGGAACGCCAAACATAAAAGTGTTGATAACTTTGGAAAAACACTTCAGACAGCTTAGATTTGATGTGCAACTACTAGAAAGACCCTTTCTGCTATAGTGGGAGGTTAAAATTTCATGTTCTGAAGCTTCCCTGAAAAGTTATGGCACAATGCACAAAAACGCTTTTCAGCCTGAGATAAGGTGGGTTTCGGAACGCCAAACATAAAAGTGTTGATAACTTTCGAAAAACACTTCAGAGAGCTTAGATTTGATGTGCACCTACTAGAAAGACCCTTTCTGCTATAGTGGGAGGTTAAAATTTCATGTTCTGAAGCTTCCCTGAAAAGTTATGGCACAATGCGTAAAAACGCTTTTCAGCCTGAGATAAGGTGGGTTTCGGAACGCCAAACATAAAAGTGTTGATAACTTTGGAAAAACACTTCAGACAGTTTAGATTTGATGTGCAACTACTAGAAAGACCATTTCTGCTATAGTGGGAGGTTAAAATTTCATGTTCTGAAGCTTTCCTGAAAAGTTATGGCACAATGCACAAAAACGCTTTTCAGCCTGAGATAAGGTGGGTTTCGGAACGCCAAACATAAAAGTGTTGATAACTTTTGAAAAACACTTCAGACAGCTTAGATTTGATGTGCAACTACTAGAAAGACCCTTTCTGCTATAGTGGGAGGTTAAAATTTCATGTTCTGAAGCTTCCCTGAAAAGTTATGGCACAATGCACAAAAACGCTTTTCAGCCTGAGATAAGGTGGGTTTCGGAACGCCAAACATAAAAGTGTTGATAACTTTGGAAAAACACTTCAGACAGTTTAGATTTGATGTGCAACTACTAGAAAGACCCTTTCTGCTATAGTGGGAGGTTAAAATTTCATGTTCTGAAGCTTCCCTGAAAAGTTATGGCACAATGCACAAAAACGCTTTTCAGCCTGAGATAAGGTGGGTTTCGGAACGCCAAACATAAAAGTGTTGATAACTTTGGAAAAACACTTCAGACAGTTTAGATTTGATGTGCAACTACTAGAAAGACCCTTTCTGCTATAGTGGGAGGTTAAAATTTCATGTTCTGAAGCTTCCCTGAAAAGTTATGGCACAATGCACAAAAACGCTTTTCAGCCTGAGATAAGGTGGGTTTCGGAACGCCAAACATAAAAGTGTTGATAACTTTGGAAAAACACTTCAGACAGTTTAGATTTGATGTGCAACTACTAGAAAGACCCTTTCTGCTATAGTGGGAGGTTAAAATTTCATGTTCTGAAGCTTTCCTGAAAAGTTATGGCACAATGCACAAAAACGCTTTTCAGCCTGAGATAAGGTGGGTTTCGGAACGCCAAACATAAAAGTGTTGATAACTTTTGAAAAACACTTCAGACAGCTTAGATTTGATGTGCAACTACTAGAAAGACCCTTTCTGCTATAGTGGGAGGTTAAAATTTCATGTTCTGAAGCTTCCCTGAAAAGTTATGGCACAATGCACAAAAACGCTTTTCAGCCTGAGATAAGGTGGGTTTCGGAACGCCAAACATAAAAGTGTTGATAACTTTGGAAAAACACTTCAGACAGTTTAGATTTGATGTGCAACTACTAGAAAGACCCTTTCTGCTATAGTGGGAGGTTAAAATTTCATGTTCTGAAGCTTCCCTGAAAAGTTATGGCACAATGCGTAAAAACGCTATTCAGCCTGAGATAAGGTGGGTTTCGGAACGCCAAACATAAAAGTGTTGATAACTTTGGAAAAACACTTCAGACAGTTTAGATTTGATGTGCAACTACTAGAAAGACCCTTTCTGCTATAGTGGGAGGTTAAAATTTCATGTTCTGAAGCTTCCCTGAAAAGTTATGGCACAATGCACAAAAACGCTTTTCAGCCTGAGATAAGGTGGGTTTCGGAACGCCAAACATAAAAGTGTTAATAACTTTGGAAAAACACTTCAGACAGTTTAGATTTGATGTGCAACTACTAGAAAGACCCTTTCTGCTATAGTGGGAGGTTAAAATTTCATGTTCTGAAGCTTCCCTGAAAAGGTATGGCACAATGCACAAAAACGCTTTTCAGCCTGAGATAAGGTGGGTTTCGGAACGCCAAACATAAAAGTGTTGATAACTTTCGAAAAACACTTCAGACAGCTTAGATTTGATGTGCACCTACTAGAAAGACCCTTTCTGCTATAGTGGGAGGTTAAAATTTCATGTTCTGAAGCTTCCCTGAAAAGTTATGGCACAATGCGTAAAAACGCTTTTCAGCCTGAGATAAGGTGGGTTTCGGAACGCCAAACATAAAAGTGTTGATAACTTTGGAAAAACACTTCAGACAGTTTAGATTTGATGTGCAACTACTAGAAAGACCCTTTCTGCTATAGTGGGAGGTTAAAATTTCATGTTCTGAAGCTTTCCTGAAAAGTTATGTCACAATGCACAAAAACGCTTTTCAGCCTGAGATAAGGTGGGTTTCGGAACGCCAAACATAAAAGTGTTGATAACTTTTGAAAAACACTTCAGACAGCTTAGATTTGATGTGCAACTACTAGAAAGACCCTTTCTGCTATAGTGGGAGGTTAAAATTTCATGTTCTGAAGCTTCCCTGAAAAGTTATGGCACAATGCACAAAAACGCTTTTCAGCCTGAGATAAGGTGGGTTTCGGAACGCCAAACATAAAAGTGTTGATAACTTTGGAAAAACACTTCAGACAGTTTAGATTTGATGTGCAACTACTAGAAAGACCCTTTCTGCTATAGTGGGAGGTTAAAATTTCATGTTCTGAAGCTTCCCTGAAAAGTTATGGCACAATGCACAAAAACGCTTTTCAGCCTGAGATAAGGTGGGTTTCGGAACGCCAAACATAAAAGTGTTAATAACTTTGGAAAAACACTTCAGACAGTTTAGATTTGATGTGCAACTACTAGAAAGACCCTTTCTGCTATAGTGGGAGGTTAAAATTTCATGTTCTGAAGCTTCCCTGAAAAGTTATGGCACAATGCACAAAAACGCTTTTCAGCCTGAGATAAGGTGGGTTTCGGAACGCCAAACATAAAAGTGTTGATAACTTTCGAAAAACACTTCAGAGAGCTTAGATTTGATGTGCACCTACTAGAAAGACCCTTTCTGCTATAGTGGGAGGTTAAAATTTCATGTTCTGAAGCTTCCCTGAAAAGTTATGGCACAATGCGTAAAAACGCTTTTCAGCCTGAGATAAGGTGGGTTTCGGAACGCCAAACATAAAAGTGTTGATAACTTTGGAAAAACACTTCAGACAGTTTAGATTTGATGTGCAACTACTAGAAAGACCCTTTCTGCTATAGTGGGAGGTTAAAATTTCATGTTCTGAAGCTTCCCTGAAAAGTTATGGCACAATGCACAAAAACGCTTTTCAGCCTGAGATAAGGTGGGTTTCGGAACGCCAAACATAAAAGTGTTAATAACTTTGGAAAAACACTTCAGACAGTTTAGATTTGATGTGCAACTACTAGAAAGACCCTTTCTGCTATAGTGGGAGGTTAAAATTTCATGTTCTGAAGCTTTCATGAAAAGTTATGGCACAATGCACAAAAACGCTTTTCAGCCTGAGATAAGGTGGGTTTCGGAACGCCAAACATAAAAGTGTTGATAACTTTCGAAAAACACTTCAGAGAGCTTAGATTTGATGTGCACCTACTAGAAAGACCCTTTCTGCTATAGTGGGAGGTTAAAATTTCATGTTCTGAAGCTTCCCTGAAAAGTTATGGCACAATGCGTAAAAACGCTTTTCAGCCTGAGATAAGGTGGGTTTCGGAACGCCAAACATAAAAGTGTTGATAACTTTGGAAAAACACTTCAGACAGTTTAGATTTGATGTGCAACTACTAGAAAGACCCTTTCTGCTATAGTGGGAGGTTAAAATTTCATGTTCTGAAGCTTTCCTGAAAAGTTATGGCACAATGCACAAAAACGCTTTTCAGCCTGAGATAAGGTGGGTTTGGGAACGCCAAACATAAAAGTGTTGATAACTTTTGAAAAACACTTCAGACAGCTTAGATTTGATGTGCAACTACGAGAAAGACCCTTTCTGCTATAGTGGGAGGTTAAAATTTCATGTTCTGAAGCTTCCCTGAAAAGTTATGGCACAATGCACAAAAACGCTTTTCAGCCTGAGATAAGGTGGGTTTCGGAACGCCAAACATAAAAGTGTTGATAACTTTCGAAAAACACTTCAGACAGCTTAGATTTGATGTGCACCTACTAGAAAGACCCTTTCTGCTATAGTGGGAGGTTAAAATTTCATGTTCTGAACCTTCCCTGAAAAGTTATGGCACAATGCGTAAAAACGCTTTTCAGCCTGAGATAAGGTGGGTTTCGTAACGCCAAACATAAAAGTGTTGATAACTTTGGAAAAACACTTCAGACAGTTTAGATTTGATGTGCAACTACTAGAAAGACCCTTTCTGCTATAGTGGGAGGTTAAAATTTCATGTTCTGAAGCTTCCCTGAAAAGTTATGGCACAATGCACAAAAACGCTTTTCAGCCTGAGATAAGGTGGGTTTCGGAACGCCAAACATAAAAGTGTTAATAACTTTGGAAAAACACTTCAGACAGTTTAGATTTGATGTGCAACTACTAGAAAGACCCTTTCTGCTATAGTGGGAGGTTAAAATTTCATGTTCTGAAGCTTCCCTGAAAAGTTATGGCACAATGCACAAAAACGCTTTTCAGCCTGAGATAAGGTGGGTTTCGGAACGCCAAACATAAAAGTGTTGATAACTTTCGAAAAACACTTCAGAGAGCTTAGATTTGATTTGCACCTACTAGAAAGACCCTTTCTGCTATAGTGGGAGGTTAAAATTTCATGTTCTGAAGCTTTCCTGAAAAGTTATGGCACAATGCACAAAAACGCTTTTCAGCCTGAGATAAGGTGGGTTTCGGAACGCCAAACATAAAAGTGTTGATAACTTTGGAAAAACACTTCAGACAGTTTAGATTTGATGTGCAACTACTAGAAAGACCCTTTCTGCTATAGTGGGAGGTTAAAATTTCATGTTCTGAAGCTTTCCTGAAAAGTTATGGCACAATGCACAAAAACGCTTTTCAGCCTGAGATAAGGTGGGTTTCGGAACGCCAAACATAAAAGTGTTGATAACTTTTGAAAAACACTTCAGACAGCTTAGATTTGATGTGCAACTACTAGAAAGACCCTTTCTGCTATAGTGGGAGGTTAAAATTTCATGTTCTGAAGCTTCCCTGAAAAGTTATGGCACAATGCACAAAAACGCTTTTCAGCCTGAGATAAGGTGGGTTTCGGAACGCCAAACATAAAAGTGTTGATAACTTTGGAAAAACACTTCAGACAGTTTAGATTTGATGTGCAACTACTAGAAAGACCCTTTCTGCTATAGTGGGAGGTTAAAATTTCATGTTCTGAAGCTTCCCTGAAAAGTTATGGCACAATGCACAAAAACGCTTTTCAGCCTGAGATAAGGTGGGTTTCGGAACGCCAAACATAAAAGTGTTGATAACTTTGGAAAAACACTTCAGACAGTTTAGATTTGATGTGCAACTACTAGAAAGACCCTTTCTGCTATAGTGGGAGGTTAAAATTTCATGTTCTGAAGCTTCCCTGAAAAGTTATGGCACAATGCACAAAAACGCTTTTCAGCCTGAGATAAGGTGGGTTTCGGAACGCCAAACATAAAAGTGTTGATAACTTTCGAAAAACACTTCAGAGAGCTTAGATTTGATGTGCACCTACTAGAAAGACCCTTTCTGCTATAGTGGGAGGTTAAAATTTCATGTTCTGAAGCTTCCCTGAAAAGTTATGGCACAATGCGTAAAAACGCTTTTCAGCCTGAGATAAGGTGGGTTTCGGAACGCCAAACATAAAAGTGTTGATAACTTTGGAAAAACACTTCAGACAGTTTAGATTTGATGTGCAACTACTAGAAAGACCCTTTCTGCTATAGTGGGAGGTTAAAATTTCATGTTCTGAAGCTTTCCTGAAAAGTTATGGCACAATGCACAAAAACGCTTTTCAGCCTGAGATAAGGTGGGTTTCGGAACGCCAAACATAAAAGTGTTGATAACTTTGGAAAAACACTTCAGACAGTTTAGATTTGATGTGCAACTACTAGAAAGACCCTTTCTGCTATAGTGGGAGGTTAAAATTTCATGTTCTGAAGCTTTCCTGAAAAGTTATGGCACAATGCACAAAAACGCTTTTCAGCCTGAGATAAGGTGGGTTTCGGAACGCCAAACATAAAAGTGTTGATAACTTTTGAAAAACACTTCAGACAGCTTAGATTTGATGTGCAACTACTAGAAAGACCCTTTCTGCTATAGTGGGAGGTTAAAATTTCATGTTCTGAAGCTTCCCTGAAAAGTTATGGCACAATGCACAAAAACGCTTTTCAGCCTGAGATAAGGTGGGTTTCGGAACGCCAAACATAAAAGTGTTGATAACTTTGGAAAAACACTTCAGACAGTTTAGATTTGATGTGCAACTACTAGAAAGACCCTTTCTGCTATAGTGGGAGGTTAAAATTTCATGTTCTGAAGCTTCCCTGAAAAGTTATGGCACAATGCGTAAAAACGCTTTTCAGCCTGAGATAAGGTGGGTTTCGGAACGCCAAACATAAAAGTGTTGATAACTTTGGAAAAACACTTCAGACAGTTTAGATTTGATGTGCAACTACTAGAAAGACCCTTTCTGCTATAGTGGGAGGTTAAAATTTCATGTTCTGAAGCTTCCCTGAAAAGTTATGGCACAATGCACAAAAACGCTTTTCAGCCTGAGATAAGGTGGGTTTCGGAACGCCAAACATAAAAGTGTTAATAACTTTGGAAAAACACTTCAGACAGTTTAGATTTGATGTGCAACTACTAGAAAGACCCTTTCTGCTATAGTGGGAGGTTAAAATTTCATGTTCTGAAGCTTTCATGAAAAGGTATGGCACAATGCACAAAAACGCTTTTCAGCCTGAGATAAGGTGGGTTTCGGAACGCCAAACATAAAAGTGTTGATAACTTTCGAAAAACACTTCAGAGAGCTTAGATTTGATGTGCACCTACTAGAAAGACCCTTTCTGCTATAGTGGGAGGTTAAAATTTCATGTTCTGAAGCTTCCCTGAAAAGTTATGGCACAATGCGTAAAAACGCTTTTCAGCCTGAGATAAGGTGGGTTTCGGAACGCCAAACATAAAAGTGTTGATAACTTTGGAAAAACACTTCAGACAGTTTAGATTTGATGTGCAACTACTAGAAAGACCCTTTCTGCTATAGTGGGAGGTTAAAATTTCATGTTCTGAAGCTTCCCTGAAAAGTTATGGCACAATGCACAAAAACGCTTTTCAGCCTGAGATAAGGTGGGTTTCGGAACGCCAAACATAAAAGTGTTGATAACTTTTGAAAAACACTTCAGACAGTTTAGATTTGATGTGCAACTACTAGAAAGACCCTTTCTGCTATAGTGGGAGGTTAAAATTTCATGTTCTGAAGCTTCCCTGAAAAGTTATGGCACAATGCACAAAAACGCTTTTCAGCCTGAGATAAGGTGGGTTTCGGAACGCCAAACATAAAAGTGTTGATAACTTTCGAAAAACACTTCAGACAGTTTAGATTCGATGTGCAACTACTAGAAAGACCCTTTCTGCTATAGTGGGAGGTTAAAATTTCATGTTCTGAAGCTTCCCTGAAAAGTTATGGCACAATGCACAAAAACGCTTTTCAGCCTGAGATAAGGTGGGTTTCGGAACGCCAAACATAAAAGTGTTAATAACTTTGGAAAAACACTTCAGACAGTTTAGATTTGATGTGCAACTACTAGAAAGACCCTTTCTGCTATAGTGGGAGGTTAAAATTTCATGTTCTGAAGCTTCCCTGAAAAGTTATGGCACAATGCACAAAAACGCTTTTCAGCCTGAGATAAGGTGGGTTTCGGAACGCCAAACATAAAAGTGTTAATAACTTTGGAAAAACACTTCAGACAGTTTAGATTTGATGTGCAACTACTAGAAAGACCCTTTCTGCTATAGTGGGAGGTTAAAATTTCATGTTCTGAAGCTTCCCTGAAAAGTTATGGCACAATGCACAAAAACGCTTTTCAGCCTGAGATAAGGTGGGTTTCGGAACGCCAAACATAAAAGTGTTAATAACTTTGGAAAAACACTTCAGACAGTTTAGATTCGATGTGCAACTACTAGAAAGACCCTTTCTGCTATAGTGGGAGGTTAAAATTTCATGTTCTGAAGCTTCCCTGAAAAGTTATGGCACAATGCACAAAAACGCTTTTCAGCCTGAGATAAGGTGGGTTTCGGAACGCCAAACATAAAAGTGTTGATAACTTTCGAAAAACACTTCAGACAGCTTAGATTTGATGTGCACCTACTAGAAAGACCCTTTCTGCTATAGTGGGAGGTTAAAATTTCATGTTCTGAAGCTTTCCTGAAAAGTTATGGCACAATGCACAAAAACGCTTTTCAGCCTGAGATAAGGTGGGTTTCAGAACGCCAAACATAAAAGTGTTGATAACTTTCGAAAAACACTTCAGACAGCTTAGATTTGATGTGCAACTACTAGAAAGACCCTTTCTGCTATAGTGGGAGGTTAAAATTTCATGTTCTGAAGCTTCCCTGAAAAGTTATGGCACAATGCACAAAAACGCTTTTCAGCCTGAGATAAGGTGGGTTTCGGAACGCCAAACATAAAAGTGTTGATAACTTTGGAAAAACACTTCAGACAGTTTAGATTTGATGTGCAACTACTAGAAAGACCCTTTCTGCTATAGTGGGAGGTTAAAATTTCATGTTCTGAAGCTTCCCTGAAAAGTTATGGCACAATGCACAAAAACGCTTTTCAGCCTGAGATAAGGTGGGTTTCGGAACGCCAAACATAAAAGTGTTGATAACTTTCGAAAAACACTTCAGAGAGCTTAGATTTGATGTGCACCTACTAGAAAGACCCTTTCTGCTATAGTGGGAGGTTAAAATTTCATGTTCTGAAGCTTCCCTGAAAAGTTATGGCACAATGCGTAAAAACGCTTTTCAGCCTGAGATAAGGTGGGTTTCGGAACGCCAAACATAAAAGTGTTGATAACTTTGGAAAAACACTTCAGACAGTTTAGATTTGATGTGCAACTACTAGAAAGACCCTTTCTGCTATAGTGGGAGGTTAAAATTTCATGTTCTGAAGCTTTCCTGAAAAGTTATGGCACAATGCACAAAAACGCTTTTCAGCCTGAGATAAGGTGGGTTTCGGAACGCCAAACATAAAAGTGTTGATAACTTTGGAAAAACACTTCAGACAGTTTAGATTTGATGTGCAACTACTAGAAAGACCCTTTCTGCTATAGTGGGAGGTTAAAATTTCATGTTCTGAAGCTTTCCTGAAAAGTTATGGCACAATGCACAAAAACGCTTTTCAGCCTGAGATAAGGTGGGTTTCGGAACGCCAAACATAAAAGTGTTGATAACTTTTGAAAAACACTTCAGACAGCTTAGATTTGATGTGCAACTACTAGAAAGACCCTTTCTGCTATAGTGGAAGGTTAAAATTTCATGTTCTGAAGCTTCCCTGAAAACTTATGGCACAATGCACAAAAACGCTTTTCAGCCTGAGATAAGGTGGGTTTCGGAACGCCAAACATAAAAGTGTTGATAACTTTGGAAAAAC
Source organism: Synchiropus splendidus (assembly GCF_027744825.2). NCBI lineage: Eukaryota > Metazoa > Chordata > Actinopteri > Syngnathiformes > Callionymidae > Synchiropus > Synchiropus splendidus. The sequence continues at coordinate 22,379,542 of NC_071348.1, forward strand.
ACTTCAGACAGTTTAGATTTGATGTGCAACTACTAGAAAGACCCTTTCTGCTATAGTGGGAGGTTAAAATTTCATGTTCTGAAGCTTCCCTGAAAAGTTATGGCACAATGCGTAAAAACGCTTTTCAGCCTGAGATAAGGTGGGTTTCGGAACGCCAAACATAAAAGTGTTGATAACTTTGGAAAAACACTTCAGACAGTTTAGATTTGATGTGCAACTACTAGAAAGACCCTTTCTGCTATAGTGGGAGGTTAAAATTTCATGTTCTGAAGCTTCCCTGAAAAGTTATGGCACAATGCACAAAAACGCTTTTCAGCCTGAGATAAGGTGGGTTTCGGAACGCCAAACATAAAAGTGTTGATAACTTTCGAAAAACACTTCAGAGAGCTTAGATTTGATGTGCACCTACTAGAAAGACCCTTTCTGCTATAGTGGGAGGTTAAAATTTCATGTTCTGAAGCTTCCCTGAAAAGTTATGGCACAATGCGTAAAAACGCTTTTCAGCCTGAGATAAGGTGGGTTTCGGAACGCCAAACATAAAAGTGTTGATAACTTTGGAAAAACACTTCAGACAGTTTAGATTTGATGTGCAACTACTAGAAAGACCCTTTCTGCTATAGTGGGAGGTTAAAATTTCATGTTCTGAAGCTTTCCTGAAAAGTTATGGCACAATGCACAAAAACGCTTTTCAGCCTGAGATAAGGTGGGTTTCGGAACGCCAAACATAAAAGTGTTGATAACTTTTGAAAAACACTTCAGACAGCTTAGATTTGATGTGCAACTACTAGAAAGACCCTTTCTGCTATAGTGGGAGGTTAAAATTTCATGTTCTGAAGCTTCCCTGAAAAGTTATGGCACAATGCACAAAAACGCTTTTCAGCCTGAGATAAGGTGGGTTTCGGAACGCCAAACATAAAAGTGTTGATAACTTTGGAAAAACACTTCAGACAGTTTAGATTTGATGTGCAACTACTAGAAAGACCCTTTCTGCTATAGTGGGAGGTTAAAATTTCATGTTCTGAAGCTTCCCTGAAAAGTTATGGCACAATGCACAAAAACGCTTTTCAGCCTGAGATAAGGTGGGTTTCGGAACGCCAAACATAAAAGTGTTAATAACTTTGGAAAAACACTTCAGACAGTTTAGATTTGATGTGCAACTACTAGAAAGACCCTTTCTGCTATAGTGGGAGGTTAAAATTTCATGTTCTGAAGCTTCCCTGAAAAGTTATGGCACAATGCACAAAAACGCTTTTCAGCCTGAGATAAGGTGGGTTTCGGAACGCCAAACATAAAAGTGTTGATAACTTTCGAAAAACACTTCAGAGAGCTTAGATTTGATGTGCACCTACTAGAAAAACCCTTTCTGCTATAGTGGGAGGTTAAAATTTCATGTTCTGAAGCTTCCCTGAAAAGTTATGGCACAATGCGTAAAAACGCTTTTCAGCCTGAGATAAGGTGGGTTCCGGAACGCCAAACATAAAAGTGTTGATAACTTTGGAAAAACACTTCAGACAGTTTAGATTTGATGTGCAACTACTAGAAAGACCCTTTCTGCTATAGTGGGAGGTTAAAATTTCATGTTCTGAAGCTTCCCTGAAAAGTTATGGCACAATGCGTAAAAACGCTTTTCAGCCTGAGATAAGGTGGGTTTCGGAACGCCAAACATAAAAGTGTTGATAACTTTGGAAAAACACTTCAGACAGTTTAGATTTGATGTGCAACTACTAGAAAGACCCTTTCTGCTATAGTGGGAGGTTAAAATTTCATGTTCTGAAGCTTTCCTGAAAAGTTATGGCACAATGCACAAAAACGCTTTTCAGCCTGAGATAAGGTGGGTTTCGGAACGCCAAACATAAAAGTGTTGATAACTTTTGAAAAACACTTCAGACAGCTTAGATTTGATGTGCAACTACTAGAAAGACCCTTTCTGCTATAGTGGGAGGTTAAAATTTCATGTTCTGAAGCTTCCCTGAAAAGTTATGGCACAATGCACAAAAACGCTTTTCAGCCTGAGATAAGGTGGGTTTCGGAACGCCAAACATAAAAGTGTTGATAACTTTGGAAAAACACTTCAGACAGTTTAGATTTGATGTGCAACTACTAGAAAGACCCTTTCTGCTATAGTGGGAGGTTAAAATTTCATGTTCTGAAGCTTCCCTGAAAAGTTATGGCACAATGCACAAAAACGCTTTTCAGCCTGAGATAAGGTGGGTTTCGGAACGCCAAACATAAAAGTGTTGATAACTTTGGAAAAACACTTCAGACAGTTTAGATTTGATGTGCAACTACTAGAAAGACCCTTTCTGCTATAGTGGGAGGTTAAAATTTCATGTTCTGAAGCTTCCCTGAAAAGTTATGGCACAATGCACAAAAACGCTTTTCAGCCTGAGATAAGGTGGGTTTCGGAACGCCAAACATAAAAGTGTTGATAACTTTCGAAAAACACTTCAGAGAGCTTAGATTTGATGTGCACCTACTAGAAAGACCCTTTCTGCTATAGTGGGAGGTTAAAATTTCATGTTCTGAAGCTTCCCTGAAAAGTTATGGCACAATTCGTAAAAACGCTTTTCAGCCTGAGATAAGGTGGGTTTCGGAACGCCAAACATAAAAGTGTTGATAACTTTGGAAAAACACTTCAGACAGTTTAGATTTGATGTGCAACTACTAGAAAGACCCTTTCTGCTATAGTGGGAGGTTAAAATTTCATGTTCTGAAGCTTTCCTGAAAAGTTATGGCACAATGCACAAAAACGCTTTTCAGCCTGAGATAAGGTGGGTTTCGGAACGCCAAACATAAAAGTGTTGATAACTTTGGAAAAACACTTCAGACAGTTTAGATTTGATGTGCAACTACTAGAAAGACCCTTTCTGCTATAGTGGGAGATTAAAATTTCATGTTCTGAAGCTTTCCTGAAAAGTTATGGCACAATGCACAAAAACGCTTTTCAGCCTGAGATAAGGTGGGTTTCGGAACGCCAAACATAAAAGTGTTGATAACTTTTGAAAAACACTTCAGACAGCTTAGATTTGATGTGCAACTACTAGAAAGACCCTTTCTGCTATAGTGGGAGGTTAAAATTTCATGTTCTGAAGCTTCCCTGAAAAGTTATGGCACAATGCACAAAAACGCTTTTCAGCCTGAGATAAGGTGGGTTTCGGAACGCCAAACATAAAAGTGTTGATAACTTTCGAAAAACACTTCAGAGAGCTTAGATTTGATGTGCACCTACTAGAAAGACCCTTTCTGCTATAGTGGGAGGTTAAAATTTCATGTTCTGAAGCTTCCCTGAAAAGTTATGGCACAATGCGTAAAAACGCTTTTCAGCCTGAGATAAGGTGGGTTCCGGAACGCCAAACATAAAAGTGTTGATAACTTTGGAAAAACACTTCAGACAGTTTAGATTTGATGTGCAACTACTAGAAAGACCCTTTCTGCTATAGTGGGAGGTTAAAATTTCATGTTCTGAAGCTTTCCTGAAAAGTTATGGCACAATGCACAAAAACGCTTTTCAGCCTGAGATAAGGTGGGTTTCGGAACGCCAAACATAAAAGTGTTGATAACTTTGGAAAAACACTTCAGACAGTTTAGATTTGATGTGCAACTACTAGAAAGACCCTTTCTGCTATAGTGGGAGGTTAAAATTTCATGTTCTGAAGCTTTCCTGAAAAGTTATGGCACAATGCACAAAAACGCTTTTCAGCCTGAGATAAGGTGGGTTTCGGAACGCCAAACATAAAAGTGTTGATAACTTTTGAAAAACACTTCAGACATCTTAGATTTGATGTGCAACTACTAGAAAGACCCTTTCTGCTATAGTGGGAGGTTAAAATTTCATGTTCTGAAGCTTCCCTGAAAAGTTATGGCACAATGCACAAAAACGCTTTTCAGCCTGAGATAAGGTGGGTTTCGGAACGCCAAACATAAAAGTGTTGATAACTTTGGAAAAACACTTCAGACAGTTTAGATTTGATGTGCAACTACTAGAAAGACCCTTTCTGCTATAGTGGGAGGTTAAAATTTCATGTTCTGAAGCTTCCCTGAAAAGTTATGGCACAATGCACAAAAACGCTTTTCAGCCTGAGATAAGGTGGGTTTCGGAACGCCAAACATAAAAGTGTTGATAACTTTGGAAAAACACTTCAGACAGTTTAGATTTGATGTGCAACTACTAGAAAGACCCTTTCTGCTATAGTGGGAGGTTAAAATTTCATGTTCTGAAGCTTCCCTGAAAAGTTATGGCACAATGCACAAAAACGCTTTTCAGCCTGAGATAAGGTGGGTTTCGGAACGCCAAACATAAAAGTGTTGATAACTTTCGAAAAACACTTCAGAGAGCTTAGATTTGATGTGCACCTACTAGAAAGACCCTTTCTGCTATAGTGGGAGGTTAAAATTTCATGTTCTGAAGCTTCCCTGAAAAGTTATGGCACAATGCGTAAAAACGCTTTTCAGCCTGAGATAAGGTGGGTTTCGGAACGCCAAACATAAAAGTGTTGATAACTTTGGAAAAACACTTCAGACAGTTTAGATTTGATGTGCAACTACTAGAAAGACCCTTTCTGCTATAGTGGGAGGTTAAAATTTCATGTTCTGAAGCTTTCCTGAAAAGTTATGGCACAATGCACAAAAACGCTTTTCAGCCTGAGATAAGGTGGGTTTCGGAACGCCAAACATAAAAGTGTTGATAACTTTTGAAAAACACTTCAGACAGCTTAGATTTGATGTGCAACTACTAGAAAGACCCTTTCTGCTATAGTGGGAGGTTAAAATTTCATGTTCTGAAGCTTCCCTGAAAAGTTATGGCACAATGCACAAAAACGCTTTTCAGCCTGAGATAAGGTGGGTTTCGGAACGCCAAACATAAAAGTGTTGATAACTTTGGAAAAACACTTCAGACAGTTTAGATTTGATGTGCAACTACTAGAAAGACCCTTTCTGCTATAGTGGGAGGTTAAAATTTCATGTTCTGAAGCTTCCCTGAAAAGTTATGGCACAATGCGTAAAAACGCTTTTCAGCCTGAGATAAGGTGGGTTTCGGAACGCCAAACATAAAAGTGTTGATAACTTTGGAAAAACACTTCAGACAGTTTAGATTTGATGTGCAACTACTAGAAAGACCCTTTCTGCTATAGTGGGAGGTTAAAATTTCATGTTCTGAAGCTTCCCTGAAAAGTTATGGCACAATGCACAAAAACGCTTTTCAGCCTGAGATAAGGTGGGTTTCGGAACGCCAAACATAAAAGTGTTAATAACTTTGGAAAAACACTTCAGACAGTTTAGATTTGATGTGCAACTACTAGAAAGACCCTTTCTGCTATAGTGGGAGGTTAAAATTTCATGTTCTGAAGCTTTCCTGAAAAGTTATGGCACAATGCACAAAAACGCTTTTCAGCCTGAGATAAGGTGGGTTTCGGAACGCCAAACATAAAAGTGTTGATAACTTTCGAAAAACACTTCAGAGAGCTTAGATTTGATGTGCACCTACTAGAAAGACTCTTTCTGCTATAGTGGGAGGTTAAAATTTCATGTTCTGAAGCTTCCGTGAAAAGTTATGGCACAATGCGTAAAAACGCTTTTCAGCCTGAGATAAGGTGGGTTTCGGAACGCCAAACATAAAAGTGTTGATAACTCTGGAAAAACACTTCAGACAGTTTAGATTTGATGTGCAACTACTAGAAAGACCCTTTCTGCTATAGTGGGAGGTTAAAATTTCATGTTCTGAAGCTTTCCTGAAAAGTTATGGCACAATGCACAAAAACGCTTTTCAGCCTGAGATAAGGTGGGTTTCGGAACGCCAAACATAAAAGTGTTGATAACTTTTGAAAAACACTTCAGACAGCTTAGATTTGATGTGCAACTACTAGAAAGACCCTTTCTGCTATAGTGGGAGGTTAAAATTTCATGTTCTGAAGCTTCCCTGAAAAGTTATGGCACAATGCACAAAAACGCTTTTCAGCCTGAGATAAGGTGGGTTTCGGAACGCCAAACATAAAAGTGTTAATAACTTTGGAAAAACACTTCAGACAGTTTAGATTTGATGTGCAACTACTAGAAAGACCCTTTCTGCTATAGTGGGAGGTTAAAATTTCATGTTCTGAAGCTTCCCTGAAAAGTTATGGCACAATGCACAAAAACGCTTTTCAGCCTGAGATAAGGTGGGTTTCGGAACGCCAAACATAAAAGTGTTGATAACTTTCGAAAAACACTTCAGAGAGCTTAGATTTGATGTGCACCTACTAGAAAGACCCTTTCTGCTATAGTGGGAGGTTAAAATTTCATGTTCTGAAGCTTCCCTGAAAAGTTATGGCACAATGCGTAAAAACGCTTTTCAGCCTGAGATAAGGTGGGTTTCGGAACGCCAAACATAAAAGTGTTGATAACTTTGGAAAAACACTTCAGACAGTTTAGATTTGATGTGCAACTACTAGAAAGACCCTTTCTGCTATAGTGGGAGGTTAAAATTTCATGTTCTGAAGCTTTCCTGAAAAGTTATGGCACAATGCACAAAAACGCTTTTCAGCCTGAGATAAGGTGGGTTTCGGAACGCCAAACATAAAAGTGTTGATAACTTTTGAAAAACACTTCAGACAGCTTAGATTTGATGTGCAACTACTAGAAAGACCCTTTCTGCTATAGTGGGAGGTTAAAATTTCATGTTCTGAAGCTTCCCTGAAAAGTTATGGCACAATGCACAAAAACGCTTTTCAGCCTGAGATAAGGTGGGTTTCGGAACGCCAAACATAAAAGTGTTGATAACTTTGGAAAAACACTTCAGACAGTTTAGATTTGATGTGCAACTACTAGAAAGACCCTTTCTGCTATAGTGGGAGGTTAAAATTTCATGTTCTGAAGCTTCCCTGAAAAGTTATGGCACAATGCGTAAAAACGCTTTTCAGCCTGAGATAAGGTGGGTTTCGGAACGCCAAACATAAAAGTGTTGATAACTTTGGAAAAACACTTCAGACAGTTTAGATTTGATGTGCAACTACTAGAAAGACCCTTTCTGCTATAGTGGGAGGTTAAAATTTCATGTTCTGAAGCTTCCCTGAAAAGTTATGGCACAATGCACAAAAACGCTTTTCAGCCTGAGATAAGGTGGGTTTCGGAACGCCAAACATAAAAGTGTTAATAACTTTGGAAAAACACTTCAGACAGTTTAGATTTGATGTGCAACTACTAGAAAGACCCTTTCTGCTATAGTGGGAGGTTAAAATTTCATGTTCTGAAGCTTTCCTGAAAAGTTATGGCACAATGCACAAAAACGCTTTTCAGCCTGAGATAAGGTGGGTTTCGGAACGCCAAACATAAAAGTGTTGATAACTTTCGAAAAACACTTCAGAGAGCTTAGATTTGATGTGCACCTACTAGAAAGACCCTTTCTGCTATAGTGGGAGGTTAAAATTTCATGTTCTGAAGCTTCCGTGAAAAGTTATGGCACAATGCGTAAAAACGCTTTTCAGCCTGAGATAAGGTGGGTTTCGGAACGCCAAACATAAAAGTGTTGATAACTCTGGAAAAACACTTCAGACAGTTTAGATTTGATGTGCAACTACTAGAAAGACCCTTTCTGCTATAGTGGGAGGTTAAAATTTCATGTTCTGAAGCTTTCCTGAAAAGTTATGGCACAATGCACAAAAACGCTTTTCAGCCTGAGATAAGGTGGGTTTCGGAACGCCAAACATAAAAGTGTTGATAACTTTTGAAAAACACTTCAGACAGCTTAGATTTGATGTGCAACTACTAGAAAGACCCTTTCTGCTATAGTGGGAGGTTAAAATTTCATGTTCTGAAGCTTCCCTGAAAAGTTATGGCACAATGCACAAAAACGCTTTTCAGCCTGAGATAAGGTGGGTTTCGGAACGCCAAACATAAAAGTGTTAATAACTTTGGAAAAACACTTCAGACAGTTTAGATTTGATGTGCAACTACTAGAAAGACCCTTTCTGCTATAGTGGGAGGTTAAAATTTCATGTTCTGAAGCTTCCCTGAAAAGTTATGGCACAATGCACAAAAACGCTTTTCAGCCTGAGATAAGGTGGGTTTCGGAACGCCAAACATAAAAGTGTTAATAACTTTGGAAAAACACTTCAGACAGTTTAGATTTGATGTGCAACTACTAGAAAGACCCTTTCTGCTATAGTGGGAGGTTAAAATTTCATGTTCTGAAGCTTCCCTGAAAAGTTATGGCACAATGCACAAAAACGCTTTTCAGCCTGAGATAAGGTGGGTTTCGGAACGCCAAACATAAAAGTGTTGATAACTTTCGAAAAACACTTCAGAGAGCTTAGATTTGATGTGCACCTACTAGAAAGACCCTTTCTGCTATAGTGGGAGGTTAAAATTTCATGTTCTGAAGCTTCCCTGAAAAGTTATGGCACAATGCGTAAAAACGCTTTTCAGCCTGAGATAAGGTGGGTTTCGGAACGCCAAACATAAAAGTGTTGATAACTTTGGAAAAACACTTCAGACAGTTTAGATTTGATGTGCAACTACTAGAAAGACCCTTTCTGCTATAGTGGGAGGTTAAAATTTCATGTTCTGAAGCTTCCCTGAAAAGTTATGGCACAATGCACAAAAACGCTTTTCAGCCTGAGATAAGGTGGGTTTCGGAACGCCAAACATAAAAGTGTTAATAACTTTGGAAAAACACTTCAGACAGTTTAGATTTGATGTGCAACTACTAGAAAGACCCTTTCTGCTATAGTGGGAGGTTAAAATTTCATGTTCTGAAGCTTTCATGAAAAGTTATGGCACAATGCACAAAAACGCTTTTCAGCCTGAGATAAGGTGGGTTTCGGAACGCCAAACATAAAAGTGTTGATAACTTTCGAAAAACACTTCAGAGAGCTTAGATTTGATGTGCACCTACTAGAAAGACCCTTTCTGCTATAGTGGGAGGTTAAAATTTCATGTTCTGAAGCTTCCCTGAAAAGTTATGGCACAATGCGTAAAAACGCTTTTCAGCCTGAGATAAGGTGGGTTTCGGAACGCCAAACATAAAAGTGTTGATAACTTTGGAAAAACACTTCAGACAGTTTAGATTTGATGTGCAACTACTAGAAAGACCCTTTCTGCTATAGTGGGAGGTTAAAATTTCATGTTCTGAAGCTTTCCTGAAAAGTTATGGCACAATGCACAAAAACGCTTTTCAGCCTGAGATAAGGTGGGTTTCGGAACGCCAAACATAAAAGTGTTGATAACTTTCGAAAAACACTTCAGACAGCTTAGATTTGATGTGCACCTAATAGAAAGACCCTTTCTGCTATAGTGGGAGGTTAAAATTTCATGTTCTGAAGCTTCCCTGAAAAGTTATGGCACAATGCGTAAAAACGCTTTTCAGCCTGAGATAAGGTGGGTTTCGGAACGCCAAACATAAAAGTGTTGATAACTTTGGAAAAACACTTCAGACAGTTTAGATTTGATGTGCAACTACTAGAAAGACCCTTTCTGCTATAGTGGGAGGTTAAAATTTCATGTTCTGAAGCTTCCCTGAAAAGTTATGGCACAATGCACAAAAACGCTTTTCAGCCTGAGATAAGGTGGGTTTCGGAACGCCAAACATAAAAGTGTTAATAACTTTGGAAAAACACTTCAGACAGTTTAGATTTGATGTGCAACTACTAGAAAGACCCTTTCTGCTATAGTGGGAGGTTAAAATTTCATGTTCTGAAGCTTCCCTGAAAAGTTATGGCACAATGCACAAAAACGCTTTTCAGCCTGAGATAAGGTGGGTTTCGGAACGCCAAACATAAAAGTGTTAATAACTTTGGAAAAACACTTCAGACAGTTTAGATTCGATGTGCAACTACTAGAAAGACCCTTTCTGCTATAGTGGGACGTTAAAATTTCATGTTCTGAAGCTTCCCTGAAAAGTTATGGCACAATGCACAAAAACGCTTTTCAGCCTGAGATAAGGTGGGTTTCGGAACGCCAAACATAAAAGTGTTGATAACTTTCGAAAAACACTTCAGAGAGCTTAGATTTGATGTGCACCTACTAGAAAGACCCTTTCTGCTATAGTGGGAGGTTAAAATTTCATGTTCTGAAGCTTTCCTGAAAAGTTATGGCACAATGCACAAAAACGCTTTTCAGCCTGAGATAAGGTGGGTTTCGGAACGCCAAACATAAAAGTGTTGATAACTTTTGAAAAACACTTCAGACAGCTTAGATTTGATGTGCAACTACTAGAAAGACCCTTTCTGCTATAGTGGGAGGTTAAAATTTCATGTTCTGAAGCTTCCCTGAAAAGTTATGGCACAATGCACAAAAACGCTTTTCAGCCTGAGATAAGGTGGGTTTCGAAACGCCAAACATAAAAGTGTTGATAACTTTGGAAAAACACTTCAGACAGTTTAGATTTGATGTGCAACTACTAGAAAGACCCTTTCTGCTATAGTGGGAGGTTAAAATTTCATGTTCTGAAGCTTCCCTGAAAAGTTATGGCACAATGCACAAAAACGCTTTTCAGCCTGAGATAAGGTGGGTTTCGGAACGCCAAACATAAAAGTGTTGATAACTTTGGAAAAACACTTCAGACAGTTTAGATTTGATGTGCAACTACTAGAAAGACCCTTTCTGCTATAGTGGGAGGTTAAAATTTCATGTTCTGAAGCTTCCCTGAAAAGTTATGGCACAATGCACAAAAACGCTTTTCAGCCTGAGATAAGGTGGGTTTCGGAACGCCAAACATAAAAGTGTTGATAACTTTCGAAAAACACTTCAGAGAGCTTAGATTTGATGTGCACCCACTAGAAAGACCCTTTCTGCTATAGTGGGAGGTTAAAATTTCATGTTCTGAAGCTTCCCTGAAAAGTTATGGCACAATGCGTAAAAACGCTTTTCAGCCTGAGATAAGGTGGGTTTCGGAACGCCAAACATAAAAGTGTTGATAACTTTGGAAAAACACTTCAGACAGTTTAGATTTGATGTGCAACTACTAGAAAGACCCTTTCTGCTATAGTGGGAGGTTAAAATTTCATGTTCTGAAGCTTTCCTGAAAAGTTATGGCACAATGCACAAAAACGCTTTTCAGCCTGAGATAAGGTGGGTTTCGGAACGCCAAACATAAAAGTGTTGATAACTTTGGAAAAACACTTCAGACAGTTTAGATTTGATGTGCAACTACTAGAAAGACCCTTTCTGCTATAGTGGGAGGTTAAAATTTCATGTTCTGAAGCTTTCCTGAAAAGTTATGGCACAATGCACAAAAACGCTTTTCAGCCTGAGATAAGGTGGGTTTCGGAACGCCAAACATAAAAGTGTTGATAACTTTTGAAAAACACTTCAGACAGCTTAGATTTGATGTGCAACTACTAGAAAGACCCTTTCTGCTATAGTGGGAGGTTAAAATTTCATGTTCTGAAGCTTCCCTGAAAACTTATGGCACAATGCACAAAAACGCTTTTCAGCCTGAGATAAGGTGGGTTTCGGAACGCCAAACATAAAAGTGTTGATAACTTTGGAAAATCACTTCAGACAGTTTAGATTTGATGTGCAACTACTAGAAAGACCCTTTCTGCTATAGTGGGAGGTTAAAATTTCATGTTCTGAAGCTTCCCTGAAAAGTTATGGCACAATGCACAAAAACGCTTTTCAGCCTGAGATAAGGTGGGTTTCGGAACGCCAAACATAAAAGTGTTAATAACTTTGGAAAAACAGTTCAGACAGTTTAGATTTGATGTGCAACTACTAGAAAGACCCTTTCTGCTATAGTGGGAGGTTAAAATTTCATGTTCTGAAGCTTCCCTGAAAAGTTATGGCACAATGCACAAAAACGCTTTTCAGCCTGAGATAAGGTGGGTTTCGGAACGCCAAACATAAAAGTGTTGATAACTTTCGAAAAACACTTCAGAGAGCTTAGATTTGATGTGCACCTACTAGAAAGACCCTTTCTGCTATAGTGGGAGGTTAAAATTTCATGTTCTGAAGCTTCCCTGAAAAGTTATGGCACAATGCGTAAAAACGCTTTTCAGCCTGAGATAAGGTGGGTTTCGGAACGCCAAACATAAAAGTGTTGATAACTTTGGAAAAACACTTCAGACAGTTTAGATTTGATGTGCAACTACTAGAAAGACCCTTTCTGCTATAGTGGGAGGTTAAAATTTCATGTTCTGAAGCTTCCCTGAAAAGTTATGACACAATGCACAAAAACGCTTTTCAGCCTGAGATAAGGTGGGTTTCGGAACGCCAAACATAAAAGTGTTAATAACTTTGGAAAAACACTTCAGACAGTTTAGATTTGATGTGCAACTACTAGAAAGACCCTTTCTGCTATAGTGGGAGGTTAAAATTTCATGTTCTGAAGCTTTCCTGAAAAGTTATGGCACAATGCACAAAAACGCTTTTCAGCCTGAGATAAGGTGGGTTTCGGAACGCCAAACATAAAAGTGTTGATAACTTTGGAAAAACACTTCAGACAGTTTAGATTTGATGTGCAACTACTAGAAAGACCCTTTCTGCTATAGTGGGAGGTTAAAATTTCATGTTCTGAAGCTTTCCTGAAAAGTTATGGCACAATGCACAAAAACGCTTTTCAGCCTGAGATAAGGTGGGTTTCGGAACGCCAAACATAAAAGTGTTGATAACTTTTGAAAAACACTTCAGACAGCTTAGATTTGATGTGCAACTACTAGAAAGACCCTTTCTGCTATAGTGGGAGGTTAAAATTTCATGTTCTGAAGCTTCCCTGAAAACTTATGGCACAATGCACAAAAACGCTTTTCAGCCTGAGATAAGGTGGGTTTCGGAACGCCAAACATAAAAGTGTTGATAACTTTGGAAAATCACTTCAGACAGTTTAGATTTCATGTGCAACTACTAGAAAGACCCTTTCTGCTATAGTGGGAGGTTAAAATTTCATGTTCTGAAGCTTCCCTGAAAAGTTATGGCACAATGCACAAAAACGCTTTTCAGCCTGAGATAAGGTGGGTTTCGGAACGCCAAACATAAAAGTGTTAATAACTTTGGAAAAACAGTTCAGACAGTTTAGATTTGATGTGCAACTACTAGAAAGACCCTTTCTGCTATAGTGGGAGGTTAAAATTTCATGTTCTGAAGCTTCCCTGAAAAGTTATGGCACAATGCACAAAAACGCTTTTCAGCCTGAGATAAGGTGGGTTTCGGAACGCCAAACATAAAAGTGTTGATAACTTTCGAAAAACACTTCAGAGAGCTTAGATTTGATGTGCACCTACTAGAAAGACCCTTTCTGCTATAGTGGGAGGTTAAAATTTCATGTTCTGAAGCTTCCCTGAAAAGTTATGGCACAATGCGTAAAAACGCTTTTCAGCCTGAGATAAGGTGGGTTTCGGAACGCCAAACATAAAAGTGTTGATAACTTTGGAAAAACACTTCAGACAGTTTAGATTTGATGTGCAACTACTAGAAAGACCCTTTCTGCTATAGTGGGAGGTTAAAATTTCATGTTCTGAAGCTTCCCTGAAAAGTTATGACACAATGCACAAAAACGCTTTTCAGCCTGAGATAAGGTGGGTTTCGGAACGCCAAACATAAAAGTGTTAATAACTTTGGAAAAACACTTCAGACAGTTTAGATTTGATGTGCAACTACTAGAAAGACCCTTTCTGCTATAGTGGGAGGTTAAAATTTCATGTTCTGAAGCTTTCATGAAAAGTTATGGCACAATGCACAAAAACGCTTTTCAGCCTGAGATAAGGTGGGTTTCGGAACGCCAAACATAAAAGTGTTGATAACTTTCGAAAAACACTTCAGAGAGCTTAGATTTGATGTGCACCTACTAGAAAGACCCTTTCTGCTATAGTGGGAGGTTAAAATTTCATGTTCTGAAGCTTCCCTGAAAAGTTATGGCACAATGCGTAAAAACGCTTTTCAGCCTGAGATAAGGTGGGTTTCGGAACGCCAAACATAAAAGTGTTGATAACTTTGGAAAAACACTTCAGACAGTTTAGATTTGATGTGCAACTACTAGAAAGACCCTTTCTGCTATAGTGGGAGGTTAAAATTTCATGTTCTGAAGCTTCCCTGAAAAGTTATGGCACAATGCGTAAAAACGCTTTTCAACCTGAGATAAGGTGGGTTTCGGAACGCCAAACATAAAAGTGTTGATAACTTTGGAAAAACACTTCAGACAGTTTAGATTTGATGTGCAACTACTAGAAAGACCCTTTCTGCTATAGTGGGAGGTTAAAATTTCATGTTCTGAAGCTTCCCTGAAAAGTTATGGCACAATGCGTAAAAACGCTTTTCAGCCTGAGATAAGGTGGGTTTCGGAACGCCAAACATAAAAGTGTTGATAACTTTGGAAAAACACTTCAGACAGTTTAGATTTGATGTGCAACTACTAGAAAGACCCTTTCTGCTATAGTGGGAGGTTAAAATTTCATGTTCTGAAGCTTCCCTGAAAAGTTATGGCACAATGCACAAAAACGCTTTTCAGCCTGAGATAAGGTGGGTTTCGGAACGCCAAACATAAAAGTGTTAATAACTTTGGAAAAACACTTCAGACAGTTTAGATTTGATGTGCAACTACTAGAAAGACCCTTTCTGCTATAGTGGGAGGTTAAAATTTCATGTTCTGAAGCTTCCCTGAAAAGTTATGGCACAATGCACAAAAACGCTTTTCAGCCTGAGATAAGGTGGGTTTCGGAACGCCAAACATAAAAGTGTTAATAACTTTGGAAAAACACTTCAGACAGTTTAGATTCGATGTGCAACTACTAGAAAGACCCTTTCTGCTATAGTGGGAGGTTAAAATTTCATGTTCTGAAGCTTCCCTGAAAAGTTATGGCACAATGCACAAAAACGCTTTTCAGCCTGAGATAAGGTGGGTTTCGGAACGCCAAACATAAAAGTGTTGATAACTTTCGAAAAACACTTCAGACAGCTTAGATTTGATGTGCACCTACTAGAAAGACCCTTTCTGCTATAATGGGAGGTTAAAATTTCATGTTCTGAAGCTTTCCTGAAAAGTTATGGCACAATGCACAAAAACGCTTTTCAGCCTGAGATAAGGTGGGTTTCGGAACGCCAAACATAAAAGTGTTGATAACTTTTGAAAAACACATCAGACAGCTTAGATTTGATGTGCAACTACTAGAAAGACCCTTTCTGCTATAGTGGGAGGTTAAAATTTCATGTTCTGAAGCTTCCCTGAAAAGTTATGGCACAATGCACAAAAACGCTTTTCAGCCTGAGATAAGGTGGGTTTCGGAACGCCAAACATAAAAGTGTTGATAACTTTGGAAAAACACTTCAGACAGTTTAGATTTGATGTGCAACTACTAGAAAGACCCTTTCTGCTATAGTGGGAGGTTAAAATTTCATGTTCTGAAGCTTTCCTGAAAAGTTATGGCACAATGCACAAAAACGCTTTTCAGCCTGAGATAAGGTGGGTTTCGGAACGCCAAACATAAAAGTGTTGATAACTTTCGAAAAACACTTCAGACAGCTTAGATTTGATGTGCACCTACTAGAAAGACCCTTTCTGCTATAGTGGGAGGTTAAAATTTCATGTTCTGAAGCTTCCCTGAAAAGTTATGGCACAATGCGTAAAAACGCTTTTCAGCCTGAGATAAGGTGGGTTTCGGAACGCCAAACATAAAAGTGTTGATAACTTTGGAAAAACACTTCAGACAGTTTAGATTTGATGTGCAACTACTAGAAAGACCCTTTCTGCTATAGTGGGAGGTTAAAATTTCATGTTCTGAAGCTTCCCTGAAAAGTTATGGCACAATGCACAAAAACGCTTTTCAGCCTGAGATAAGGTGGGTTTCGGAACGCCAAACATAAAAGTGTTAATAACTTTGGAAAAACACTTCAGACAGTTTAGATTTGATGTGCAACTACTAGAAAGACCCTTTCTGCTATAGTGGGAGGTTAAAATTTCATGTTCTGAAGCTTCCCTGAAAAGTTATGGCACAATGCACAAAAACGCTTTTCAGCCTGAGATAAGGTGGGTTTCGGAACGCCAAACATAAAAGTGTTAATGACTTTGGAAAAACACTTCAGACAGTTTAGATTCGATGTGCAACTACTAGAAAGACCCTTTCTGCTATAGTGGGAGGTTAAAATTTCATGTTCTGAAGCTTCCCTGAAAAGTTATGGCACAATGCACAAAAACGCTTTTCAGCCTGAGATAAGGTGGGTTTCGGAACGCCAAACATAAAAGTGTTGATAACTTTCGAAAAACACTTCAGACAGCTTAGATTTGATGTGCACCTACTAGAAAGACCCTTTCTGCTATAGTGGGAGGTTAAAATTTCATGTTCTGAAGCTTTCCTGAAAAGTTATGGCACAATGCACAAAAACGCTTTTCAGCCTGAGATAAGGTGGGTTTCGGAACGCCAAACATAAAAGTGTTGATAACTTTTGAAAAACACTTCAGACAGCTTAGATTTGATGTGCAACTACTAGAAAGACCCTTTCTGCTATAGTGGGAGGTTAAAATTTCATGTTCTGAAGCTTCCCTGAAAAGTTATGGCACAATGCACAAAAACGCTTTTCAGCCTGAGATAAGGTGGGTTTCGGAACGCCAAACATAAAAGTGTTGATAACTTTGGAAAAACACTTCAGACAGTTTAGATTTGATGTGCAACTACTAGAAAGACCCTTTCTGCTATAGTGGGAGGTTAAAATTTCATGTTCTGAAGCTTCCCTGAAAAGTTATGGCACAATGCACAAAAACGCTTTTCAGCCTGAGATAAGGTGGGTTTCGGAACGCCAAACATACAAGTGTTGATAACTTTGGAAAAACACTTCAGACAGTTTAGATTTGATGTGCAACTACTAGAAAGACCCTTTCTGCTATAGTGGGAGGTTAAAATTTCATGTTCTGAAGCTTCCCTGAAAAGTTATGGCACAATGCACAAAAACGCTTTTCAGCCTGAGATAAGGTGGGTTTCGGAACGCCAAACATAAAAGTGTTGATAACTTTCGAAAAACACTTCAGAGAGCTTAGATTTGATGTGCACCCACTAGAAAGACCCTTTCTGCTATAGTGGGAGGTTAAAATTTCATGTTCTGAAGCTTCCCTGAAAAGTTATGGCACAATGCGTAAAAACGCTTTTCAGCCTGAGATAAGGTGGGTTTCGGAACGCCAAACATAAAAGTGTTGATAACTTTGGAAAAACACTTCAGACAGTTTAGATTTGATGTGCAACTACTAGAAAGACCCTTTCTGCTATAGTGGGAGGTTAAAATTTCATGTTCTGAAGCTTTCCTGAAAAGTTATGGCACAATGCACAAAAACGCTTTTCAGCCTGAGATAAGGTGGGTTTCGGAACGCCAAACATAAAAGTGTTGATAACTTTGGAAAAACACTTCAGACAGTTTAGATTTGATGTGCAACTACTAGAAAGACCCTTTCTGCTATAGTGGGAGGTTAAAATTTCATGTTCTGAAGCTTTCCTGAAAAGTTATGGCACAATGCACAAAAACGCTTTTCAGCCTGAGATAAGGTGGGTTTCGGAACGCCAAACATAAAAGTGTTGATAACTTTTGAAAAACACTTCAGACAGCTTAGATTTGATGTGCAACTACTAGAAAGACCCTTTCTGCTATAGTGGGAGGTTAAAATTTCATGTTCTGAAGCTTCCCTGAAAACTTATGGCACAATGCACAAAAACGCTTTTCAGCCTGAGATAAGGTGGGTTTCGGAACGCCAAACATAAAAGTGTTGATAACTTTGGAAAAACACTTCAGACAGTTTAGATTTGATGTGCAACTACTAGAAAGACCCTTTCTGCTATAGTGGGAAGTTAAAATTTCATGTTCTGAAGCTTCCCTGAAAAGTTATGGCACAATGCACAAAAACGCTTTTCAGCCTGAGATAAGGTGGGTTTCGGAACGCCAAACATAAAAGTGTTAATAACTTTGGAAAAACACTTCAGACAGTTTAGATTTGATGTGCAACTACTAGAAAGACCCTTTCTGCTATAGTGGGAGGTTAAAATTTCATGTTCTGAAGCTTCCCTGAAAAGTTATGGCACAATGCACAAAAACGCTTTTCAGCCTGAGATAAGGTGGGTTTCGGAACGCCAAACATAAAAGTGTTGATAACTTTCGAAAAACACTTCAGAGAGCTTAGATTTGATGTGCACCTACTAGAAAGACCCTTTCTGCTATAGTGGGAGGTTAAAATTTCATGTTCTGAAGCTTCCCTGAAAAGTTATGGCACAATGCGTAAAAACGCTTTTCAGCCTGAGATAAGGTGGGTTTCGGAACGCCAAACATAAAAGTGTTGATAACTTTGGAAAAACACTTCAGACAGTTTAGATTTGATGTGCAACTACTAGAAAGACCCTTTCTGCTATAGTGGGAGGTTAAAATTTCATGTTCTGAAGCTTCCCTGAAAAGTTATGACACAATGCACAAAAACGCTTTTCAGCCTGAGATAAGGTGGGTTTCGGAACGCCAAACATAAAAGTGTTAATAACTTTGGAAAAACACTTCAGACAGTTTAGATTTGATGTGCAACTACTAGAAAGACCCTTTCTGCTATAGTGGGAGGTTAAAATTTCATGTTCTGAAGCTTTCATGAAAAGTTATGGCACAATGCACAAAAACGCTTTTCAGCCTGAGATAAGGTGGGTTTCGGAACGCCAAACATAAAAGTGTTGATAACTTTCGAAAAACACTTCAGAGAGCTTAGATTTGATGTGCACCTACTAGAAAGACCCTTTCTGCTATAGTGGGAGGTTAAAATTTCATGTTCTGAAGCTTCCCTGAAAAGTTATGGCACAATGCGTAAAAACGCTTTTCAGCCTGAGATAAGGTGGGTTTCGGAACGCCAAACATAAAAGTGTTGATAACTTTGGAAAAACACTTCAGACAGTTTAGATTTGATGTGCAACTACTAGAAAGACCCTTTCTGCTATAGTGGGAGGTTAAAATTTCATGTTCTGAAGCTTTCCTGAAAAGTTATGGCACAATGCACAAAAACGCTTTTCAGCCTGAGATAAGGTGGGTTTCGGAACGCCAAACATAAAAGTGTTGATAACTTTCGAAAAACACTTCAGACAGCTTAGATTTGATGTGCACCTACTAGAAAGACCCTTTCTGCTATAGTGGGAGGTTAAAATTTCATGTTCTGAAGCTTCCCTGAAAAGTTATGGCACAATGCGTAAAAACGCTTTTCAGCCTGAGATAAGGTGGGTTTCGGAACGCCAAACATAAAAGTGTTGATAACTTTGGAAAAACACTTCAGACAGTTTAGATTTGATGTGCAACTACTAGAAAGACCCTTTCTGCTATAGTGGGAGGTTAAAATTTCATGTTCTGAAGCTTCCCTGAAAAGTTATGGCACAATGCACAAAAACGCTTTTCAGCCTGAGATAAGGTGGGTTTCGGAACGCCAAACATAAAAGTGTTAATAACTTTTGAAAAACACTTCAGACAGTTTAGATTTGATGTGCAACTACTAGAAAGACCCTTTCTGCTATAGTGGGAGGTTAAAATTTCATGTTCTGAAGCTTCCCTGAAAAGTTATGGCACAATGCACAAAAACGCTTTTCAGCCTGAGATAAGGTGGGTTTCGGAACGCCAAACATAAAAGTGTTGATAACTTTGGAAAAACACTTCAGACAGTTTAGATTTGATGTGCAACTACTAGAAAGACCCTTTCTGCTATAGTGGGAGGTTAAAATTTCATGTTCTGAAGCTTCCCTGAAAAGTTATGGCACAATGCACAAAAACGCTTTTCAGCCTGAGATAAGGTGGGTTTCGGAACGCCAAACATAAAAGTGTTGATAACTTTGGAAAAACACTTCAGACAGTTTAGATTTGATGTGCAACTACTAGAAAGACCCTTTCTGCTATAGTGGGAGGTTAAAATTTCATGTTCTGAAGCTTCCCTGAAAAGTAATGGCACAATGCACAAAAACGCTTTTCAGCCTGAGATAAGGTGGGTTTCGGAACGCCAAACATAAAAGTGTTTATAACTTTCGAAAAACACTTCAGAGAGCTTAGATTTGATGTGCACCCACTAGAAAGACCCTTTCTGCTATAGTGGGAGGTTAAAATTTCATGTTCTGAAGCTTCCCTGAAAAGTTATGGCACAATGCGTAAAAACGCTTTTCAGCCTGAGATAAGGTGGGTTTCGGAACGCCAAACATAAAAGTGTTGATAACTTTGGAAAAACACTTCAGACAGTTTAGATTTGATGTGCAACTACTAGAAAGACCCTTTCTGCTATAGTGGGAGGTTAAAATTTCATGTTCTGAAGCTTTCCTGAAAAGTTATGGCACAATGCACAAAAACGCTTTTCAGCCTGAGATAAGGTGGGTTTCGGAACGCCAAACATAAAAGTGTTGATAACTTTGGAAAAACACTTAAGACAGTTTAGATTTGATGTGCAACTACTAGAAAGACCCTTTCTGCTATAGTGGGAGGTTAAAATTTCATGTTCTGAAGCTTTCCTGAAAAGTTATGGCACAATGCACAAAAACGCTTTTCAGCCTGAGATAAGGTGGGTTTCGGAACGCCAAACATAAAAGTGTTGATAACTTTTGAAAAACACTTCAGACAGCTTAGATTTGATGTGCAACTACTAGAAAGACCCTTTCTGCTATAGTGGGAGGTTAAAATTTCATGTTCTGAAGCTTCCCTGAAAACTTATGGCACAATGCACAAAAACGCTTTTCAGCCTGAGATAAGGTGGGTTTCGGAACGCCAAACATAAAAGTGTTGATAACTTTGGAAAAACACTTCAGACAGTTTAGATTTGATGTGCAACTACTAGAAAGACCCTTTCTGCTATAGTGGGAGGTTAAAATTTCATGTTCTGAAGCTTCCCTGAAAAGTTATGGCACAATGCACAAAAACGCTTTTCAGCCTGAGATAAGGTGGGTTTCGGAACGCCAAACATAAAAGTGTTCATAACTTTCGAAAAACACTTCAGACAGTTTAGATTTGATGTGCAACTACTAGAAAGACCCTTTCTGCTATAGTGGGAGGTTAAAATTTCATGTTCTGAAGCTTCCCTGAAAAGTTATGGCACAATGCACAAAAACGCTTTTCAGCCTGAGATAAGGTGGGTTTCGGAACGCCAAACATAAAAGTGTTGATAACTTTCGAAAAACACTTCAGAGAGCTTAGATTTTATGTGCACCTACTAGAAAGACCCTTTCTGCTATAGTGGGAGGTTAAAATTTCATGTTCTGAAGCTTCCCTGAAAAGTTATGGCACAATGCGTAAAAACGCTTTTCATCCTGAGATAAGGTGGGTTTCGGAACGCCAAACATAAAAGTGTTGATAACTTTGGAAAAACACTTCAGACAGTTTAGATTTGATGTGCAACTACTAGAAAGACCCTTTCTGCTATAGTGGGAGGTTAAAATTTCATGTTCTGAAGCTTTCCTGAAAAGTTATGGAACAATGCACAAAAACGCTTTTCAGCCTGAGATAAGGTGGGTTTCGGAACGCCAAACATAAAAGTGTTGATAACTTTTGAAAAACACTTCAGACAGTTTAGATTTGATGTGCAACTATTAGAAAGACCCGTTCTGCTATAGTGGGAGGTTAAAATTTCATGTTCTGAAGCTTCCCTGAAAAGTTATGGCACAATGCACAAAAACGCTTTTCAGCCTGAGATAAGGTGGGTTTCGGAACGCCAAACATAAAAGTGTTGATAACTTTGGAAAAACACTTCAGACAGTTTAGATTTGATGTGCAACTACTAGAAAGACCCTTTCTGCTATAGTGGGAGGTTAAAATTTCATGTTCTGAAGCTTCCCTGAAAAGTTATGGCACAATGCACAAAAACGCTTTTCAGCCTGAGATAAGGTGGGTTTCGGAACGCCAAACATAAAAGTGTTAATAACTTTGGAAAAACACTTCAGACAGTTTAGATTTGATGTGCAACTACTAGAAAGACCCTTTCTCCTATAGTGGGAGGTTAAAATTTCATGTTCTGAAGCTTCCCTGAAAAGTTATGGCACAATGCACAAAAACGCTTTTCAGCCTGAGATAAGGTGGGTTTCGGAACGCCAAACATAAAAGTGTTGATAACTTTTGAAAAACACTTCAGACAGCTTAGATTTGATGTGCAACTACTAGAAAGACCCTTTCTGCTATAGTGGGAGGTTAAAATTTCATGTTCTGAAGCTTCCCTGAAAAGTTATGGCACAATGCACAAAAACGCTTTTCAGCCTGAGATAAGGTGGGTTTCGGAACGCCAAACATAAAAGTGTTGATAACTTTCGAAAAACACTTCAGAGAGCTTAGATTTGATGTGCACCTACTAGAAAGACCCTTTCTGCTATAGTGGGAGGTTAAAATTTCATGTTCTGAAGCTTCCCTGAAAAGTTATGGCACAATGCGTAAAAACGCTTTTCAGCCTGAGATAAGGTGGGTTTCGGAACGCCAAACATAAAAGTGTTGATAACTTTGGAAAAACACTTCAGACAGTTTAGATTTGATGTGCAACTACTAGAAAGACCCTTTCTGCTATAGTGGGAGGTTAAAATTTCATGTTCTGAAGCTTCCCTGAAAAGTTATGGCACAATGCACAAAAACGCTTTTCAGCCTGAGATAAGGTGGGTTTCGGAACGCCAAACATAAAAGTGTTAATAACTTTGGAAAAACACTTCAGACAGTTTAGATTTGATGTGCAACTACTAGAAAGACCCTTTCTGCTATAGTGGGAGGTTAAAATTTCATGTTCTGAAGCTTCCCTGAAAAGTTATGGCACAATGCACAAAAACGCTTTTCAGCCTGAGATAAGGTGGGTTTCGGAACGCCAAACATAAAAGTGTTAATAACTTTGGAAAAACACTTCAGACAGTTTAGATTCGATGTGCAACTACTAGAAAGACCCTTTCTGCTATAGTGGGAGGTTAAAATTTCATGTTCTGAAGCTTCCCTGAAAAGTTATGGCACAATGCACAAAAACGCTTTTCAGCCTGAGATAAGGTGGGTTTCGGAACGCCAAACATAAAAGTGTTGATAACTTTGGAAAAACACTTCAGACAGTTTAGATTTGATGTGCAACTACTAGAAAGACCCTTTCTGCTATAGTGGGAGGTTAAAATTTCATGTTCTGAAGCTTTCCTGAAAAGTTATGGCACAATGCACAAAAACGCTTTTCAGCCTGAGATAAGGTGGGTTTCGGAACGCCAAACATAAAAGTGTTGATAACTTTCGAAAAACACTTCAGACAGCTTAGATTTGATGTGCACCTACTAGAAAGACCCTTTCTGCTATAGTGGGAGGTTAAAATTTCATGTTCTGAAGCTTCCCTGAAAAGTTATGGCACAATGCGTAAAAACGCTTTTCAGCCTGAGATAAGGTGGGTTTCGGAACGCCAAACATAAAAGTGTTGATAACTTTGGAAAAACACTTCAGACAGTTTAGATTTGATGTGCAACTACTAGAAAGACCCTTTCTGCTATAGTGGGAGGTTAAAATTTCATGTTCTGAAGCTTCCCTGAAAAGTTATGGCACAATGCACAAAAACGCTTTTCAGCCTGAGATAAGGTGGGTTTCGGAACGCCAAACATAAAAGTGTTAATAACTTTGGAAAAACACTTCAGACAGTTTAGATTTGATGTGCAACTACTAGAAAGACCCTTTCTGCTATAGTGGGAGGTTAAAATTTCATGTTCTGAAGCTTCCCTGAAAAGTTATGGCACAATGCACAAAAACGCTTTTCAGCCTGAGATAAGGTGGGTTTCGGAACGCCAAACATAAAAGTGTTAATGACTTTGGAAAAACACTTCAGACAGTTTAGATTCGATGTGCAACTACTAGAAAGACCCTTTCTGCTATAGTGGGAGGTTAAAATTTCATGTTCTGAAGCTTCCCTGAAAAGTTATGGCACAATGCACAAAAACGCTTTTCAGCCTGAGATAAGGTGGGTTTCGGAACGCCAAACATAAAAGTGTTGATAACTTTCGAAAAACACTTCAGACAGCTTAGATTTGATGTGCACCTACTAGAAAGACCCTTTCTGCTATAGTGGGAGGTTAAAATTTCATGTTCTGAAGCTTTCCTGAAAAGTTATGGCACAATGCACAAAAACGCTTTTCAGCCTGAGATAAGGTGGGTTTCGGAACGCCAAACATAAAAGTGTTGATAACTTTTGAAAAACACTTCAGACAGCTTAGATTTGATGTGCAACTACTAGAAAGACCCTTTCTGCTATAGTGGGAGGTTAAAATTTCATGTTCTGAAGCTTCCCTGAAAAGTTATGGCACAATGCACAAAAACGCTTTTCAGCCTGAGATAAGGTGGGTTTCGGAACGCCAAACATAAAAGTGTTGATAACTTTGGAAAAACACTTCAGACAGTTTAGATTTGATGTGCAACTACTAGAAAGACCCTTTCTGCTATAGTGGGAGGTTAAAATTTCATGTTCTGAAGCTTCCCTGAAAAGTTATGGCACAATGCACAAAAACGCTTTTCAGCCTGAGATAAGGTGGGTTTCGGAACGCCAAACATACAAGTGTTGATAACTTTGGAAAAACACTTCAGACAGTTTAGATTTGATGTGCAACTACTAGAAAGACCCTTTCTGCTATAGTGGGAGGTTAAAATTTCATGTTCTGAAGCTTCCCTGAAAAGTTATGGCACAATGCACAAAAACGCTTTTCAGCCTGAGATAAGGTGGGTTTCGGAACGCCAAACATAAAAGTGTTGATAACTTTCGAAAAACACTTCAGAGAGCTTAGATTTGATGTGCACCCACTAGAAAGACCCTTTCTGCTATAGTGGGAGGTTAAAATTTCATGTTCTGAAGCTTCCCTGAAAAGTTATGGCACAATGCGTAAAAACGCTTTTCAGCCTGAGATAAGGTGGGTTTCGGAACGCCAAACATAAAAGTGTTGATAACTTTGGAAAAACACTTCAGACAGTTTAGATTTGATGTGCAACTACTAGAAAGACCCTTTCTGCTATAGTGGGAGGTTAAAATTTCATGTTCTGAAGCTTTCCTGAAAAGTTATGGCACAATGCACAAAAACGCTTTTCAGCCTGAGATAAGGTGGGTTTCGGAACGCCAAACATAAAAGTGTCGATAACTTTGGAAAAACACTTCAGACAGTTTAGATTTGATGTGCAACTACTAGAAAGACCCTTTCTGCTATAGTGGGAGGTTAAAATTTCATGTTCTGAAGCTTTCCTGAAAAGTTATGGCACAATGCACAAAAACGCTTTTCAGCCTGAGATAAGGTGGGTTTCGGAACGCCAAACATAAAAGTGTTGATAACTTTTGAAAAACACTTCAGACAGCTTAGATTTGATGTGCAACTACTAGAAAGACCCTTTCTGCTATAGTGGGAGGTTAAAATTTCATGTTCTGAAGCTTCCCTGAAAACTTATGGCACAATGCACAAAAACGCTTTTCAGCCTGAGATAAGGTGGGTTTCGGAACGCCAAACATAAAAGTGTTGATAACTTTGGAAAAACACTTCAGACAGTTTAGATTTGATGTGCAACTACTAGAAAGACCCTTTCTGCTATAGTGGGAAGTTAAAATTTCATGTTCTGAAGCTTCCCTGAAAAGTTATGGCACAATGCACAAAAACGCTTTTCAGCCTGAGATAAGGTGGGTTTCGGAACGCCAAACATAAAAGTGTTAATAACTTTGGAAAAACACTTCAGACAGTTTAGATTTGATGTGCAACTACTAGAAAGACCCTTTCTGCTATAGTGGGAGGTTAAAATTTCATGTTCTGAAGCTTCCCTGAAAAGTTATGGCACAATGCACAAAAACGCTTTTCAGCCTGAGATAAGGTGGGTTTCGGAACGCCAAACATAAAAGTGTTGATAACTTTCGAAAAACACTTCAGAGAGCTTAGATTTGATGTGCACCTACTAGAAAGACCCTTTCTGCTATAGTGGGAGGTTAAAATTTCATGTTCTGAAGCTTCCCTGAAAAGTTATGGCACAATGCGTAAAAACGCTTTTCAGCCTGAGATAAGGTGGGTTTCGGAACGCCAAACATAAAAGTGTTGATAACTTTGGAAAAACACTTCAGACAGTTTAGATTTGATGTGCAACTACTAGAAAGACCCTTTCTGCTATAGTGGGAGGTTAAAATTTCATGTTCTGAAGCTTCCCTGAAAAGTTATGACACAATGCACAAAAACGCTTTTCAGCCTGAGATAAGGTGGGTTTCGGAACGCCAAACATAAAAGTGTTAATAACTTTGGAAAAACACTTCAGACAGTTTAGATTTGATGTGCAACTACTAGAAAGACCCTTTCTGCTATAGTGGGAGGTTAAAATTTCATGTTCTGAAGCTTTCATGAAAAGTTATGGCACAATGCACAAAAACGCTTTTCAGCCTGAGATAAGGTGGGTTTCGGAACGCCAAACATAAAAGTGTTGATAACTTTCGAAAAACACTTCAGAGAGCTTAGATTTGATGTGCACCTACTAGAAAGACCCTTTCTGCTATAGTGGGAGGTTAAAATTTCATGTTCTGAAGCTTCCCTGAAAAGTTATGGCACAATGCGTAAAAACGCTTTTCAGCCTGAGATAAGGTGGGTTTCGGAACGCCAAACATAAAAGTGTTAATAACTTTTGAAAAACACTTCAGACAGTTTAGATTTGATGTGCAACTACTAGAAAGACCCTTTCTGCTATAGTGGGAGGTTAAAATTTCATGTTCTGAAGCTTCCCTGAAAAGTTATGGCACAATGCACAAAAACGCTTTTCAGCCTGAGATAAGGTGGGTTTCGGAACGCCAAACATAAAAGTGTTGATAACTTTGGAAAAACACTTCAGACAGTTTAGATTTGATGTGCAACTACTAGAAAGACCCTTTCTGCTATAGTGGGAGGTTAAAATTTCATGTTCTGAAGCTTCCCTGAAAAGTTATGGCACAATGCACAAAAACGCTTTTCAGCCTGAGATAAGGTGGGTTTCGGAACGCCAAACATAAAAGTGTTGATAACTTTGGAAAAACACTTCAGACAGTTTAGATTTGATGTGCAACTACTAGAAAGACCCTTTCTGCTATAGTGGGAGGTTAAAATTTCATGTTCTGAAGCTTCCCTGAAAAGTTATGGCACAATGCACAAAAACGCTTTTCAGCCTGAGATAAGGTGGGTTTCGGAACGCCAAACATAAAAGTGTTGATAACTTTGGAAAAACACTTCAGACAGTTTAGATTTGATGTGCAACTACTAGAAAGACCCTTTCTGCTATAGTGGGAGGTTAAAATTTCATGTTCTGAAGCTTCCCTGAAAAGTTATGGCACAATGCACAAAAACGCTTTTCAGCCTGAGATAAGGTGGGTTTCGGAACGCCAAACATAAAAGTGTTGATAACTTTCGAAAAACACTTCAGAGAGCTTAGATTTGATGTGCACCCACTAGAAAGACCCTTTCTGCTATAGTGGGAGGTTAAAATTTCATGTTCTGAAGCTTCCCTGAAAAGTTATGGCACAATGCGTAAAAACGCTTTTCAGCCTGAGATAAGGTGGGTTTCGGAACGCCAAACATAAAAGTGTTGATAACTTTGGAAAAACACTTCAGACAGTTTAGATTTGATGTGCAACTACTAGAAAGACCCTTTCTGCTATAGTGGGAGGTTAAAATTTCATGTTCTGAAGCTTTCCTGAAAAGTTATGGCACAATGCACAAAAACGCTTTTCAGCCTGAGATAAGGTGGGTTTCGGAACGCCAAACATAAAAGTGTTGATAACTTTGGAAAAACACTTAAGACAGTTTAGATTTGATGTGCAACTACTAGAAAGACCCTTTCTGCTATAGTGGGAGGTTAAAATTTCATGTTCTGAAGCTTTCCTGAAAAGTTATGGCACAATGCACAAAAACGCTTTTCAGCCTGAGATAAGGTGGGTTTCGGAACGCCAAACATAAAAGTGTTGATAACTTTTGAAAAACACTTCAGACAGCTTAGATTTGATGTGCAACTACTAGAAAGACCCTTTCTGCTATAGTGGGAGGTTAAAATTTCATGTTCTGAAGCTTCCCTGAAAACTTATGGCACAATGCACAAAAACGCTTTTCAGCCTGAGATAAGGTGGGTTTCGGAACGCCAAACATAAAAGTGTTGATAACTTTGGAAAAACACTTCAGACAGTTTAGATTTGATGTGCAACTACTAGAAAGACCCTTTCTGCTATAGTGGGAGGTTAAAATTTCATGTTCTGAAGCTTCCCTGAAAAGTTATGGCACAATGCACAAAAACGCTTTTCAGCCTGAGATAAGGTGGGTTTCGGAACGCCAAACATAAAAGTGTTCATAACTTTCGAAAAACACTTCAGACAGTTTAGATTTGATGTGCAACTACTAGAAAGACCCTTTCTGCTATAGTGGGAGGTTAAAATTTCATGTTCTGAAGCTTCCCTGAAAAGTTATGGCACAATGCACAAAAACGCTTTTCAGCCTGAGATAAGGTGGGTTTCGGAACGCCAAACATAAAAGTGTTGATAACTTTCGAAAAACACTTCAGAGAGCTTAGATTTTATGTGCACCTACTAGAAAGACCCTTTCTGCTATAGTGGGAGGTTAAAATTTCATGTTCTGAAGCTTCCCTGAAAAGTTATGGCACAATGCGTAAAAACGCTTTTCATCCTGAGATAAGGTGGGTTTCGGAACGCCAAACATAAAAGTGTTGATAACTTTGGAAAAACACTTCAGACAGTTTAGATTTGATGTGCAACTACTAGAAAGACCCTTTCTGCTATAGTGGGAGGTTAAAATTTCATGTTCTGAAGCTTTCCTGAAAAGTTATGGAACAATGCACAAAAACGCTTTTCAGCCTGAGATAAGGTGGGTTTCGGAACGCCAAACATAAAAGTGTTGATAACTTTTGAAAAACACTTCAGACAGTTTAGATTTGATGTGCAACTATTAGAAAGACCCGTTCTGCTATAGTGGGAGGTTAAAATTTCATGTTCTGAAGCTTCCCTGAAAAGTTATGGCACAATGCACAAAAACGCTTTTCAGCCTGAGATAAGGTGGGTTTCGGAACGCCAAACATAAAAGTGTTGATAACTTTGGAAAAACACTTCAGACAGTTTAGATTTGATGTGCAACTACTAGAAAGACCCTTTCTGCTATAGTGGGAGGTTAAAATTTCATGTTCTGAAGCTTCCCTGAAAAGTTATGGCACAATGCACAAAAACGCTTTTCAGCCTGAGATAAGGTGGGTTTCGGAACGCCAAACATAAAAGTGTTAATAACTTTGGAAAAACACTTCAGACAGTTTAGATTTGATGTGCAACTACTAGAAAGACCCTTTCTGCTATAGTGGGAGGTTAAAATTTCATGTTCTGAAGCTTCCCTGAAAAGTTATGGCACAATGCACAAAAACGCTTTTCAGCCTGAGATAAGGTGGGTTTCGGAACGCCAAACATAAAAGTGTTGATAACTTTTGAAAAACACTTCAGACAGCTTAGATTTGATGTGCAACTACTAGAAAGACCCTTTCTGCTATAGTGGGAGGTTAAAATTTCATGTTCTGAAGCTTCCCTGAAAAGTTATGGCACAATGCACAAAAACGCTTTTCAGCCTGAGATAAGGTGGGTTTCGGAACGCCAAACATAAAAGTGTTGATAACTTTCGAAAAACACTTCAGAGAGCTTAGATTTGATGTGCACCTACTAGAAAGACCCTTTCTGCTATAGTGGGAGGTTAAAATTTCATGTTCTGAAGCTTCCCTGAAAAGTTATGGCACAATGCGTAAAAACGCTTTTCAGCCTGAGATAAGGTGGGTTTCGGAACGCCAAACATAAAAGTGTTGATAACTTTGGAAAAACACTTCAGACAGTTTAGATTTGATGTGCAACTACTAGAAAGACCCTTTCTGCTATAGTGGGAGGTTAAAATTTCATGTTCTGAAGCTTCCCTGAAAAGTTATGACACAATGCACAAAAACGCTTTTCAGCCTGAGATAAGGTGGGTTTCGGAACGCCAAACATAAAAGTGTTAATAACTTTGGAAAAACACTTCAGACAGTTTAGATTTGATGTGCAACTACTAGAAAGACCCTTTCTGCTATAGTGGGAGGTTAAAATTTCATGTTCTGAAGCTTTCATGAAAAGTTATGGCACAATGCACAAAAACGCTTTTCAGCCTGAGATAAGGTGGGTTTCGGAACGCCAAACATAAAAGTGTTGATAACTTTCGAAAAACACTTCAGAGAGCTTAGATTTGATGTGCACCTACTAGAAAGACCCTTTCTGCTATAGTGGGAGGTTAAAATTTCATGTTCTGAAGCTTCCCTGAAAAGTTATGGCACAATGCGTAAAAACGCTTTTCAGCCTGAGATAAGGTGGGTTTCGGAACGCCAAACATAAAAGTGTTGATAACTTTGGAAAAACACTTCAGACAGTTTAGATTTGATGTGCAACTACTAGAAAGACCCTTTCTGCTATAGTGGGAGGTTAAAATTTCATGTTCTGAAGCTTTCCTGAAAAGTTATGGCACAATGCACAAAAACGCTTTTCAGCCTGAGATAAGGTGGGTTTCGGAACGCCAAACATAAAAGTGTTGATAACTTTCGAAAAACACTTCAGACAGCTTAGATTTGATGTGCACCTACTAGAAAGACCCTTTCTGCTATAGTGGGAGGTTAAAATTTCATGTTCTGAAGCTTCCCTGAAAAGTTATGGCACAATGCGTAAAAACGCTTTTCAGCCTGAGATAAGGTGGGTTTCGGAACGCCAAACATAAAAGTGTTGATAACTTTGGAAAAACACTTCAGACAGTTTAGATTTGATGTGCAACTACTAGAAAGACCCTTTCTGCTATAGTGGGAGGTTAAAATTTCATGTTCTGAAGCTTCCCTGAAAAGTTATGGCACAATGCACAAAAACGCTTTTCAGCCTGAGATAAGGTGGGTTTCGGAACGCCAAACATAAAAGTGTTAATAACTTTGGAAAAACACTTCAGACAGTTTAGATTTGATGTGCAACTACTAGAAAGACCCTTTCTGCTATAGTGGGAGGTTAAAATTTCATGTTCTGAAGCTTCCCTGAAAAGTTATGGCACAATGCACAAAAACGCTTTTCAGCCTGAGATAAGGTGGGTTTCGGAACGCCAAACATAAAAGTGTTAATAACTTTGGAAAAACACTTCAGACAGTTTAGATTCGATGTGCAACTACTAGAAAGACCCTTTCTGCTATAGTGGGAGGTTAAAATTTCATGTTCTGAAGCTTCCCTGAAAAGTTATGGCACAATGCACAAAAACGCTTTTCAGCCTGAGATAAGGTGGGTTTCGGAACGCCAAACATAAAAGTGTCGATAACTTTCGAAAAACACTTCAGACAGCTTAGATTTGATGTGCACCTACTAGAAAGACCCTTTCTGCTATAGTGGGAGGTTAAAATTTCATGTTCTGAAGCTTTCCTGAAAAGTTATGGCACAATGCACAAAAACGCTTTTCAGCCTGAGATAAGGTGGGTTTCGGAACGCCAAACATAAAAGTGTTGATAACTTTTGAAAAACACTTCAGACAGCTTAGATTTGATGTGCAACTACTAGAAAGACCCTTTCTGCTATAGTGGGAGGTTAAAATTTCATGTTCTGAAGCTTCCCTGAAAAGTTATGGCACAATGCACAAAAACGCTTTTCAGCCTGAGATAAGGTGGGTTTCGGAACGCCAAACATAAAAGTGTTGATAACTTTGGAAAAACACTTCAGACAGTTTAGATTTGATGTGCAACTACTAGAAAGACCCTTTCTGCTATAGTGGGAGGTTAAAATTTCATGTTCTGAAGCTTCCCTGAAAAGTTATGGCACAATGCACAAAAACGCTTTTCAGCCTGAGATAAGGTGGGTTTCGGAACGCCAAACATAAAAGTGTTGATAACTTTGGAAAAACACTTCAGACAGTTTAGATTTGATGTGCAACTACTAGAAAGACCCTTTCTGCTATAGTGGGAGGTTAAAATTTCATGTTCTGAAGCTTCCCTGAAAAGTTATGGCACAATGCACAAAAACGCTTTTCAGCCTGAGATAAGGTGGGTTTCGGAACGCCAAACATAAAAGTGTTGATAACTTTCGAAAAACACTTCAGAGAGCTTAGATTTGATGTGCACCCACTAGAAAGACCCTTTCTGCTATAGTGGGAGGTTAAAATTTCATGTTCTGAAGCTTCCCTGAAAAGTTATGGCACAATGCGTAAAAACGCTTTTCAGCCTGAGATAAGGTGGGTTTCGGAACGCCAAACATAAAAGTGTTGATAACTTTGGAAAAACACTTCAGACAGTTTAGATTTGATGTGCAACTACTAGAAAGACCCTTTCTGCTATAGTGGGAGGTTAAAATTTCATGTTCTGAAGCTTTCATGAAAAGTTATGGCACAATGCACAAAAACGCTTTTCAGCCTGAGATAAGGTGGGTTTCGGAACGCCAAACATAAAAGTGTTGATAACTTTGGAAAAACACTTCAGACAGTTTAGATTTGATGTGCAACTACTAGAAAGACCCTTTCTGCTATAGTGGGAGGTTAAAATTTCATGTTCTGAAGCTTTCCTGAAAAGTTATGGCACAATGCACAAAAACGCTTTTCAGCCTGAGATAAGGTGGGTTTCGGAACGCCAAACATAAAAGTGTTGATAACTTTTGAAAAACACTTCAGACAGCTTAGATTTGATGTGCAACTACTAGAAAGACCCTTTCTGCTATAGTGGGAGGTTAAAATTTCATGTTCTGAAGCTTCCCTGAAAACTTATGGCACAATGCACAAAAACGCTTTTCAGCCTGAGATAAGGTGGGTTTCGGAACGCCAAACATAAAAGTGTTGATAACTTTGGAAAAACACTTCAGACAGTTTAGATTTGATGTGCAACTACTAGAAAGACCCTTTCTGCTATAGTGGGAGGTTAAAATTTCATGTTCTGAAGCTTCCCTGAAAAGTTATGGCACAATGCACAAAAACGCTTTTCAGCCTGAGATAAGGTGGGTTTCGGAACGCCAAACATAAAAGTGTTCATAACTTTCGAAAAACACTTCAGACAGTTTAGATTTGATGTGCAACTACTAGAAAGACCCTTTCTGCTATAGTGGGAGGTTAAAATTTCATGTTCTGAAGCTTCCCTGAAAAGTTATGGCACAATGCACAAAAACGCTTTTCAGCCTGAGATAAGGTGGGTTTCGGAACGCCAAACATAAAAGTGTTGATAACTTTCGAAAAACACTTCAGAGAGCTTAGATTTTATGTGCACCTACTAGAAAGACCCTTTCTGCTATAGTGGGAGGTTAAAATTTCATGTTCTGAAGCTTCCCTGAAAAGTTATGGCACAATGCGTAAAAACGCTTTTCAGCCTGAGATAAGGTGGGTTTCGGAACGCCAAACATAAAAGTGTTGATAACTTTGGAAAAACACTTCAGACAGTTTAGATTTGATGTGCAACTACTAGAAAGACCCTTTCTGCTATAGTGGGAGGTTAAAATTTCATGTTCTGAAGCTTTCCTGAAAAGTTATGGCACAATGCACAAAAACGCTTTTCAGCCTGAGATAAGGTGGGTTTCGGAACGCCAAACATAAAAGTGTTGATAACTTTTGAAAAACACTTCAGACAGCTTAGATTTGATGTGCAACTACTAGAAAGACCCGTTCTGCTATAGTGGGAGGTTAAAATTTCATGTTCTGAAGCTTCCCTGAAAAGTTATGGCACAATGCACAAAAACGCTTTTCAGCCTGAGATAAGGTGGGTTTCGGAACGCCAAACATAAAAGTGTTGATAACTTTGGAAAAACACTTCAGACAGTTTAGATTTGATGTGCAACTACTAGAAAGACCCTTTCTGCTATAGTGGGAGGTTAAAATTTCATGTTCTGAAGCTTCCCTGAAAAGTTATGGCACAATGCACAAAAACGCTTTTCAGCCTGAGATAAGGTGGGTTTCGGAACGCCAAACATAAAAGTGTTAATAACTTTGGAAAAACACTTCAGACAGTTTAGATTTGATGTGCAACTACTAGAAAGACCCTTTCTGCTATAGTGGGAGGTTAAAATTTCATGTTCTGAAGCTTCCCTGAAAAGTTATGGCACAATGCACAAAAACGCTTTTCAGCCTGAGATAAGGTGGGTTTCGGAACGCCAAACATAAAAGTGTTGATAACTTTTGAAAAACACTTCAGACAGCTTAGATTTGATGTGCAACTACTAGAAAGACCCTTTCTGCTATAGTGGGAGGTTAAAATTTCATGTTCTGAAGCTTCCCTGAAAAGTTATGGCACAATGCACAAAAACGCTTTTCAGCCTGAGATAAGGTGGGTTTCGGAACGCCAAACATAAAAGTGTTGATAACTTTCGAAAAACACTTCAGAGAGCTTAGATTTGATGTGCAACTACTAGAAAGACCCTTTCTGCTATAGTGGGAGGTTAAAATTTCATGTTCTGAAGCTTCCCTGAAAAGTTATGGCACAATGCGTAAAAACGCTTTTCAGCCTGAGATAAGGTGGGTTTCGGAACGCCAAACATAAAAGTGTTGATAACTTTGGAAAAACACTTCAGACAGTTTAGATTTGATGTGCAACTACTAGAAAGACCCTTTCTGCTATAGTGGGAGGTTAAAATTTCATGTTCTGAAGCTTTCCTGAAAAGTTATGGCACAATGCACAAAAACGCTTTTCAGCCTGAGATAAGGTGGGTTTCGGAACGCCAAACATAAAAGTGTTGATAACTTTGGAAAAACACTTCAGACAGTTTAGATTTGATGTGCAACTACTAGAAAGACCCTTTCTGCTATAGTGGGAGGTTAAAATTTCATGTTCTGAAGCTTTCCTGAAAAGTTATGGCACAATGCACAAAAACGCTTTTCAGCCTGAGATAAGGTGGGTTTCGGAACGCCAAACATAAAAGTGTTGATAACTTTTGAAAAACACTTCAGACAGCTTAGATTTGATGTGCAACTACTAGAAAGACCCTTTCTGCTATAGTGGGAGGTTAAAATTTCATGTTCTGAAGCTTCCCTGAAAACTTATGGCACAATGCACAAAAACGCTTTTCAGCCTGAGATAAGGTGGGTTTCGGAACGCCAAACATAAAAGTGTTGATAACTTTGGAAAAACACTTCAGACAGTTTAGATTTGATGTGCAACTACTAGAAAGACCCTTTCTGCTATAGTGGGAGGTTAAAATTTCATGTTCTGAAGCTTCCCTGAAAAGTTATGGCACAATGCACAAAAACGCTTTTCAGCCTGAGATAAGGTGGGTTTCGGAACGCCAAACATAAAAGTGTTGATAACTTTGGAAAAACACTTCAGACAGTTTAGATTTGATGTGCAACTACTAGAAAAACCCTTTCTGCTATAGTGGGAGGTTAAAATTTCATGTTCTGAAGCTTCCCTGAAAAGTTATGGCACAATGCACAAAAACGCTTTTCAGCCTGAGATAAGGTGGGTTTCGGAACGCCAAACATAAAAGTGTTGATAACTTTCGAAAAACACTTCAGAGAGCTTAGATTTGATGTGCACCCACTAGAAAGACCCTTTCTGCTATAGTGGGAGGTTAAAATTTCATGTTCTGAAGCTTCCCTGAAAAGTTATGGCACAATGCGTAAAAACGCTTTTCAGCCTGAGATAAGGTGGGTTTCGGAACGCCAAACATAAAAGTGTTGATAACTTTGGAAAAACACTTCAGACAGTTTAGATTTGATGTGCAACTACTAGAAAGACCCTTTCTGCTATAGTGGGAGGTTAAAATTTCATGTTCTGAAGCTTTCCTGAAAAGTTATGGCACAATGCACAAAAACGCTTTTCAGCCTGAGATAAGGTGGGTTTCGGAACGCCAAACATAAAAGTGTTGATAACTTTGGAAAAACACTTCAGACAGTTTAGATTTGATGTGCAACTACTAGAAAGACCCTTTCTGCTATAGTGGGAGGTTAAAATTTCATGTTCTGAAGCTTTCCTGAAAAGTTATGGCACAATGCACAAAAACGCTTTTCAGCCTGAGATAAGGTGGGTTTCGGAACGCCAAACATAAAAGTGTTGATAACTTTTGAAAAACACTTCAGACAGCTTAGATTTGATGTGCAACTACTAGAAAGACCCTTTCTGCTATAGTGGGAGGTTAAAATTTCATGTTCTGAAGCTTCCCTGAAAACTTATGGCACAATGCACAAAAACGCTTTTCAGCCTGAGATAAGGTGGGTTTCGGAACGCCAAACATAAAAGTGTTGATAACTTTGGAAAAACACTTCAGACAGTTTAGATTTGATGTGCAACTACTAGAAAGACCCTTTCTGCTATAGTGGGAGGTTAAAATTTCATGTTCTGAAGCTTCCCTGAAAAGTTATGGCACAATGCACAAAAACGCTTTTCAGCCTGAGATAAGGTGGGTTTCGGAACGCCAAACATAAAAGTGTTGATAACTTTCGAAAAACACTTCAGAGAGCTTAGATTTGATGTGCACCCACTAGAAAGACCCTTTCTGCTATAGTGGGAGGTTAAAATTTCATGTTCTGAAGCTTCCCTGAAAAGTTATGGCACAATGCGTAAAAACGCTTTTCAGCCTGAGATAAGGTGGGTTTCGGAACGCCAAACATAAAAGTGTTGATAACTTTGGAAAAACACTTCAGACAGTTTAGATTTGATGTGCAACTACTAGAAAGACCCTTTCTGCTATAGTGGGAGGTTAAAATTTCATGTTCTGAAGCTTTCCTGAAAAGTTATGGCACAATGCACAAAAACGCTTTTCAGCCTGAGATAAGGTGGGTTTCGGAACGCCAAACATAAAAGTGTTGATAACTTTGGAAAAACACTTCAGACAGTTTAGATTTGATGTGCAACTACTAGAAAGACCCTTTCTGCTATAGTGGGAGGTTAAAATTTCATGTTCTGAAGCTTTCCTGAAAAGTTATGGCACAATGCACAAAAACGCTTTTCAGCCTGAGATAAGGTGGGTTTCGGAACGCCAAACATAAAAGTGTTGATAACTTTCGAAAAACACTTCAGACAGCTTAGATTTGATGTGCACCTACTAGAAAGACCCTTTCTGCTATAGTGGGAGGTTAAAATTTCATGTTCTGAAGCTTCCCTGAAAACTTATGGCACAATGCACAAAAACGCTTTTCAGCCTGAGATAAGGTGGGTTTCGGAACGCCAAACATAAAAGTGTTGATAACTTTGGAAAAACACTTCAGACAGTTTAGATTTGATGTGCAACTACTAGAAAGACCCTTTCTGCTATAGTGGGAGGTTAAAATTTCATGTTCTGAAGCTTCCCTGAAAAGTTATGGCACAATGCACAAAAACGCTTTTCAGCCTGAGATAAGGTGGGTTTCGGAACGCCAAACATAAAAGTGTTGATAACTTTCGAAAAACACTTCAGAGAGCTTAGATTTGATGTGCACCTACTAGAAAGACCCTTTCTGCTATAGTGGGAGGTTAAAATTTCATGTTCTGAAGCTTCCCTGAAAAGTTATGGCACAATGCGTAAAAACGCTTTTCAGCCTGAGATAAGGTGGGTTTCGGAACGCCAAACATAAAAGTGTTGATAACTTTGGAAAAACACTTCAGACAGTTTAGATTTGATGTGCAACTACTAGAAAGACCCTTTCTGCTATTGTGGGAGGTTAAAATTTCATGTTCTGAAGCTTTCCTGAAAAGTTATGGCACAATGCACAAAAACGCTTTTCAGCCTGAGATAAGGTGGGTTTCGGAACGCCAAACATAAAAGTGTTGATAACTTTTGAAAAACACTTCAGACAGCTTAGATTTGATGTGCAACTACTAGAAAGACCCTTTCTGCTATAGTGGGAGGTTAAAATTTCATGTTCTGAAGCTTCCCTGAAAAGTTATGGCACAATGCACAAAAACGCTTTTCAGCCTGAGATAAGGTGGGTTTCGGAACGCCAAACATAAAAGTGTTGATAACTTTGGAAAAACACTTCAGACAGTTTAGATTTGATGTGCAACTACTAGAAAGACCCTTTCTGCTATAGTGGGAGGTTAAAATTTCATGTTCTGAAGCTTCCCTGAAAAGTTATGGCACAATGCACAAAAACGCTTTTCAGCCTGAGATAAGGTGGGTTTCGGAACGCCAAACATAAAAGTGTTAATAACTTTGGAAAAACACTTCAGACAGTTTAGATTTGATGTGCAACTACTAGAAAGACCCTTTCTGCTATAGTGGGAGGTTAAAATTTCATGTTCTGAAGCTTCCCTGAAAAGTTATGGCACAATGCACAAAAACGCTTTTCAGCCTGAGATAAGGTGGGTTTCGGAACGCCAAACATAAAAGTGTTGATAACTTTTGAAAAACACTTCAGACAGCTTAGATTTGATGTGCAACTACTAGAAAGACCCTTTCTGCTATAGTGGGAGGTTAAAATTTCATGTTCTGAAGCTTCCCTGAAAAGTTATGGCACAATGCACAAAAACGCTTTTCAGCCTGAGATAAGGTGGGTTTCGGAACGCCAAACATAAAAGTGTTGATAACTTTGGAAAAACACTTCAGACAGTTTAGATTTGATGTGCAACTACTAGAAAGACCCTTTCTGCTATAGTGGGAGGTTAAAATTTCATGTTCTGATGCTTCCCTGAAAAGTTATGGCACAATGCACAAAAACGCTTTTCAGCCTGAGATAAGGTGGGTTTCGGAACGCCAAACATAAAAGTGTTGATAACTTTGGAAAAACACTTCAGACAGTTTAGATTTGATGTGCAACTACTAGAAAGACCCTTTCTGCTATAGTGGGAGGTTAAAATTTCATGTTCTGAAGCTTCCCTGAAAAGTTATGGCACAATGCACAAAAACGCTTTTCAGCCTGAGATAAGGTGGGTTTCGGAACGCCAAACATAAAAGTGTTGATAACTTTCGAAAAACACTTCAGAGAGCTTAGATTTGATGTGCACCCACTAGAAAGACCCTTTCTGCTATAGTGGGAGGTTAAAATTTCATGTTCTGAAGCTTCCCTGAAAAGTTATGGCACAATGCGTAAAAACGCTTTTCAGCCTGAGATAAGGTGGGTTTCGGAACGCCAAACATAAAAGTGTTGATAACTTTGGAAAAACACTTCAGACAGTTTAGATTTGATGTGCAACTACTAGAAAGACCCTTTCTGCTATAGTGGGAGGTTAAAATTTCATGTTCTGAAGCTTTCCTGAAAAGTTATGGCACAATGCACAAAAACGCTTTTCAGCCTGAGATAAGGTGGGTTTCGGAACGCCAAACATAAAAGTGTTGATAACTTTGGAAAAACACTTCAGACAGTTTAGATTTGATGTGCAACTACTAGAAAGACCCTTTCTGCTATAGTGGGAGGTTAAAATTTCATGTTCTGAAGCTTTCCTGAAAAGTTATGGCACAATGCACAAAAACGCTTTTCAGCCTGAGATAAGGTGGGTTTCGGAACGCCAAACATAAAAGTGTTGATAACTTTTGAAAAACACTTCAGACAGCTTAGATTTGATGTGCAACTACTAGAAAGACCCTTTCTGCTATAGTGGGAGGTTAAAATTTCATGTTCTGAAGCTTCCCTGAAAACTTATGGCACAATGCACAAAAACGCTTTTCAGCCTGAGATAAGGTGGGTTTCGGAACGCCAAACATAAAAGTGTTGATAACTTTGGAAAAACACTTCAGACAGTTTAGATTTGATGTGCAACTACTAGAAAGACCCTTTCTGCTATAGTGGGAAGTTAAAATTTCATGTTCTGAAGCTTCCCTGAAAAGTTATGGCACAATGCACAAAAACGCTTTTCAGCCTGAGATAAGGTGGGTTTCGGAACGCCAAACATAAAAGTGTTAATAACTTTGGAAAAACACTTCAGACAGTTTAGATTTGATGTGCAACTACTAGAAAGACCCTTTCTGCTATAGTGGGAGGTTAAATTTTCATGTTCTGAAGCTTCCCTGAAAAGTTATGGCACAATGCACAAAAACGCTTTTCAGCCTGAGATAAGGTGGGTTTCGGAACGCCAAACATAAAAGTGTTGATAACTTTCGAAAAACACTTCAGAGAGCTTAGATTTGATGTGCACCTACTAGAAAGACCCTTTCTGCTATAGTGGGAGGTTAAAATTTCATGTTCTGAAGCTTCCCTGAAAAGTTATGGCACAATGCGTAAAAACGCTTTTCAGCCTGAGATAAGGTGGGTTTCGGAACGCCAAACATAAAAGTGTTGATAACTTTGGAAAAACACTTCAGACAGTTTAGATTTGATGTGCAACTACTAGAAAGACCCTTTCTGCTATAGTGGGAGGTTAAAATTTCATGTTCTGAAGCTTCCCTGAAAAGTTATGACACAATGCACAAAAACGCTTTTCAGCCTGAGATAAGGTGGGTTTCGGAACGCCAAACATAAAAGTGTTAATAACTTTGGAAAAACACTTCAGACAGTTTAGATTTGATGTGCAACTACTAGAAAGACCCTTTCTGCTATAGTGGGAGGTTAAAATTTCATGTTCTGAAGCTTTCATGAAAAGTTATGGCACAATGCACAAAAACGCTTTTCAGCCTGAGATAAGGTGGGTTTCGGAACGCCAAACATAAAAGTGTTGATAACTTTCGAAAAACACTTCAGAGAGCTTAGATTTGATGTGCACCTACTAGAAAGACCCTTTCTGCTATAGTGGGAGGTTAAAATTTCATGTTCTGAAGCTTCCCTGAAAAGTTATGGCACAATGCGTAAAAACGCTTTTCAGCCTGAGATAAGGTGGGTTTCGGAACGCCAAACATAAAAGTGTTCATAACTTTCGAAAAACACTTCAGACAGTTTAGATTTGATGTGCAACTACTAGAAAGACCCTTTCTGCTATAGTGGGAGGTTAAAATTTCATGTTCTGAAGCTTCCCTGAAAAGTTATGGCACAATGCACAAAAACGCTTTTCAGCCTGAGATAAGGTGGGTTTCGGAACGCCAAACATAAAAGTGTTGATAACTTTCGAAAAACACTTCAGAGAGCTTAGATTTTATGTGCACCTACTAGAAAGACCCTTTCTGCTATAGTGGGAGGTTAAAATTTCATGTTCTGAAGCTTCCCTGAAAAGTTATGGCACAATGCGTAAAAACGCTTTTCAGCCTGAGATAAGGTGGGTTTCGGAACGCCAAACATAAAAGTGTTGATAACTTTGGAAAAACACTTCAGACAGTTTAGATTTGATGTGCAACTACTAGAAAGACCCTTTCTGCTATAGTGGGAGGTTAAAATTTCATGTTCTGAAGCTTTCCTGAAAAGTTATGGCACAATGCACAAAAACGCTTTTCAGCCTGAGATAAGGTGGGTTTCGGAACGCCAAACATAAAAGTGTTGATAACTTTTGAAAAACACTTCAGACAGCTTAGATTTGATGTGCAACTACTAGAAAGACCCTTTCTGCTATAGTGGGAGGTTAAAATTTCATGTTCTGAAGCTTCCCTGAAAAGTTATGGCACAATGCACAAAAACGCTTTTCAGCCTGAGATAAGGTGGGTTTCGGAACGCCAAACATAAAAGTGTTGATAACTTTGGAAAAACACTTCAGACAGTTTAGATTTGATGTGCAACTACTAGAAAGACCCTTTCTGCTATAGTGGGAGGTTAAAATTTCATGTTCTGAAGCTTCCCTGAAAAGTTATGGCACAATGCACAAAAACGCTTTTCAGCCTGAGATAAGGTGGGTTTCGGAACGCCAAACATAAAAGTGTTAATAACTTTGGAAAAACACTTCAGACAGTTTAGATTTGATGTGCAACTACTAGAAAGACCCTTTCTGCTATAGTGGGAGGTTAAAATTTCATGTTCTGAAGCTTCCCTGAAAAGTTATGGCACAATGCACAAAAACGCTTTTCAGCCTGAGATAAGGTGGGTTTCGGAACGCCAAACATAAAAGTGTTGATAACTTTTGAAAAACACTTCAGACAGCTTAGATTTGATGTGCAACTACTAGAAAGACCCTTTCTGCTATAGTGGGAGGTTAAAATTTCATGTTCTGAAGCTTCCCTGAAAAGTTATGGCACAATGCACAAAAACGCTTTTCAGCCTGAGATAAGGTGGGTTTCGGAACGCCAAACATAAAAGTGTTGATAACTTTGGAAAAACACTTCAGACAGTTTAGATTTGATGTGCAACTACTAGAAAGACCCTTTCTGCTATAGTGGGAGGTTAAAATTTCATGTTCTGAAGCTTCCCTGAAAAGTTATGGCACAATGCACAAAAACGCTTTTCAGCCTGAGATAAGGTGGGTTTCGGAACGCCAAACATAAAAGTGTTGATAACTTTGGAAAAACACTTCAGACAGTTTAGATTTGATGTGCAACTACTAGAAAGACCCTTTCTGCTATAGTGGGAGGTTAAAATTTCATGTTCTGAAGCTTCCCTGAAAAGTTATGGCACAATGCACAAAAACGCTTTTCAGCCTGAGATAAGGTGGGTTTCGGAACGCCAAACATAAAAGTGTTGATAACTTTCGAAAAACACTTCTGAGAGCTTAGATTTGATGTGCACCCACTAGAAAGACCCTTTCTGCTATAGTGGGAGGTTAAAATTTCATGTTCTGAAGCTTCCCTGAAAAGTTATGGCACAATGCGTAAAAACGCTTTTCAGCCTGAGATAAGGTGGGTTTCGGAACGCCAAACATAAAAGTGTTGATAACTTTGGAAAAACACTTCAGACAGTTTAGATTTGATGTGCAACTACTAGAAAGACCCTTTCTGCTATA
Organism: Synchiropus splendidus; assembly: GCF_027744825.2. Lineage (NCBI taxonomy): Eukaryota > Metazoa > Chordata > Actinopteri > Syngnathiformes > Callionymidae > Synchiropus > Synchiropus splendidus. The sequence goes on from NC_071348.1 coordinate 22,422,085, forward strand.
GTGGGAGGTTAAAATTTCATGTTCTGAAGCTTTCCTGAAAAGTTATGGCACAATGCACAAAAACGCTTTTCAGCCTGAGATAAGGTGGGTTTCGGAACGCCAAACATAAAAGTGTTGATAACTTTGGAAAAACACTTCAGACAGTTTAGATTTGATGTGCAACTACTAGAAAGACCCTTTCTGCTATAGTGGGAGGTTAAAATTTCATGTTCTGAAGCTTTCCTGAAAAGTTATGTCACAATGCACAAAAACGCTTTTCAGCCTGAGATAAGGTGGGTTTCGGAACGCCAAACATAAAAGTGTTGATAACTTTTGAAAAACACTTCAGACAGCTTAGATTTGATGTGCAACTACTAGAAAGACCCTTTCTGCTATAGTGGGAGGTTAAAATTTCATGTTCTGAAGCTTCCCTGAAAACTTATGGCACAATGCACAAAAACGCTTTTCAGCCTGAGATAAGGTGGGTTTCGGAACGCCAAACATAAAAGTGTTGATAACTTTGGAAAAACACTTCAGACAGTTTAGATTTGATGTGCAACTACTAGAAAGACCCTTTCTGCTATAGTGGGAGGTTAAAATTTCATGTTCTGAAGCTTCCCTGAAAAGTTATGGCACAATGCACAAAAACGCTTTTCAGCCTGAGATAAGGTGGGTTTCGGAACGCCAAACATAAAAGTGTTGATAACTTTCGAAAAACACTTCAGACAGCTTAGATTTGATGTGCACCTACTAGAAAGACCCTTTCTGCTATAGTGGGAGGTTTAAATTTCATGTTCTGAAGCTTTCCTGAAAAGTTATGGCACAATGCACAAAAACGCTTTTCAGCCTGAGATAAGGTGGGTTTCGGAACGCCAAACATAAAAGTGTTGATAACTTTTGAAAAACACTTCAGACAGCTTAGATTTGATGTGCAACTACTAGAAAGACCCTTTCTGCTATAGTGGGAGGTTAAAATTTCATGTTCTGAAGCTTCCCTGAAAAGTTATGGCACAATGCACAAAAACGCTTTTCAGCCTGAGATAAGGTGGGTTTCGGAACGCCAAACATAAAAGTGTTGATAACTTTGGAAAAACACTTCAGACAGTTTAGATTTGATGTGCAACTACTAGAAAGACCCTTTCTGCTATAGTGGGAGGTTAAAATTTCATGTTCTGAAGCTTCCCTGAAAAGTTATGGCACAATGCACAAAAACGCTTTTCAGCCTAAGATAAGGTGGGTTTCGGAACGCCAAACATAAAAGTGTTGATAACTTTGGAAAAACACTTCAGACAGTTTAGATTTGATGTGCAACTACTAGAAAGACCCTTTCTGCTATAGTGGGAGGTTAAAATTTCATGTTCTGAAGCTTCCCTGAAAAGTTATGGCACAATGCACAAAAACGCTTTTCAGCCTGAGATAAGGTGGGTTTCGGAACGCCAAACATAAAAGTGTTGATAACTTTCGAAAAACACTTCAGAGTGCTTAGATTTGATGTGCACCCACTAGAAAGACCCTTTCTGCTATAGTGGGAGGTTAAAATTTCATGTTCTGAAGCTTCCCTGAAAAGTTATGGCACAATGCGTAAAAACGCTTTTCAGCCTGAGATAAGGTGGGTTTCGGAACGCCAAACATAAAAGTGTTGATAACTTTGGAAAAACACTTCAGACAGTTTAGATTTGATGTGCAACTACTAGAAAGACCCTTTCTGCTATAGTGGGAGGTTAAAATTTCATGTTCTGAAGCTTTCCTGAAAAGTTATGGCACAATGCACAAAAACGCTTTTCAGCCTGAGATAAGGTGGGTTTCGGAACGCCAAACATAAAAGTGTTGATAACTTTGGAAAAACACTTCAGACAGTTTAGATTTGATGTGCAACTACTAGAAAGACCCTTTCTGCTATAGTGGGAGGTTAAAATTTCATGTTCTGAAGCTTTCCTGAAAAGTTATGGCACAATGCACAAAAACGCTTTTCAGCCTGAGATAAGGTGGGTTTCGGAACGCCAAACATAAAAGTGTTGATAACTTTTGAAAAACACTTCAGACAGCTTAGATTTGATGTGCAACTACTAGAAAGACCCTTTCTGCTATAGTGGGAGGTTAAAATTTCATGTTCTGAAGCTTCCCTGAAAACTTATGGCACAATGCACAAAAACGCTTTTCAGCCTGAGATAAGGTGGGTTTCGGAACGCCAAACATAAAAGTGTTGATAACTTTGGAAAAACACTTCAGACAGTTTAGATTTGATGTGCAACTACTAGAAAGACCCTTTCTGCTATAGTGGGAGGTTAAAATTTCATGTTCTGAAGCTTCCCTGAAAAGTTATGGCACAATGCACAAAAACGCTTTTCAGCCTGAGATAAGGTGGGTTTCGGAACGCCAAACATAAAAGTGTTGATAACTTTCGAAAAACACTTCAGAGAGCTTAGATTTGATGAGCACCTACTAGAAAGACCCTTTCTGCTATAGTGGGAGGTTAAAATTTCATGTTCTGAAGCTTCCCTGAAAAGTTATGGCACAATGCGTAAAAACGCTTTTCAGCCTGAGATAAGGTGGGTTTCGGAACGCCAAACATAAAAGTGTTGATAACTTTGGAAAAACACTTCAGACAGTTTAGATTTGATGTGCAACTACTAGAAAGACCCTTTCTGCTATAGTGGGAGGTTAAAATTTCATGTTCTGAAGCTTTCCTGAAAAGTTATGGCACAATGCACAAAAACGCTTTTCAGCCTGAGATAAGGTGGGTTTCGGAACGCCAAACATAAAAGTGTTGATAACTTTTGAAAAACACTTCAGACAGCTTAGATTTGATGTGCAACTACTAGAAAGACCCTTTCTGCTATAGTGGGAGGTTAAAATTTCATGTTCTGAAGCTTCCCTGAAAAGTTATGGCACAATGCACAAAAACGCTTTTCAGCCTGAGATAAGGTGGGTTTCGGAACGCCAAACATAAAAGTGTTGATAACTTTGGAAAAACACTTCAGACAGTTTAGATTTGATGTGCAACTACTAGAAAGACCCTTTCTGCTATAGTGGGAGGTTAAAATTTCATGTTCTGAAGCTTCCCTGAAAAGTTATGGCACAATGCACAAAAACGCTTTTCAGCCTGAGATAAGGTGGGTTTCGGAACGCCAAACATAAAAGTGTTAATAACTTTGGAAAAACACTTCAGACAGTTTAGATTTGATGTGCAACTACTAGAAAGACCCTTTCTGCTATAGTGGGTGGTTAAAATTTCATGTTCTGAAGCTTCCCTGAAAAGTTATGGCACAATGCACAAAAACGCTTTTCAGCCTGAGATAAGGTGGGTTTCGGAACGCCAAACATAAAAGTGTTGATAACTTTTGAAAAACACTTCAGACAGCTTAGATTTGATGTGCAACTACTAGAAAGACCCTTTCTGCTATAGTGGGAGGTTAAAATTTCATGTTCTGAAGCTTCCCTGAAAAGTTATGGCACAATGCACAAAAACGCTTTTCAGCCTGAGATAAGGTGGGTTTCGGAACGCCAAACATAAAAGTGTTGATAACTTTGGAAAAACACTTCAGACAGTTTAGATTTGATGTGCAACTACTAGAAAGACCCTTTCTGCTATAGTGGGAGGTTAAAATTTCATGTTCTGAAGCTTCCCTGAAAAGTTATGGCACAATGCACAAAAACGCTTTTCAGCCTGAGATAAGGTGGGTTTCGGAACGCCAAACATAAAAGTGTTGATAACTTTGGAAAAACACTTCAGACAGTTTAGATTTGATGTGCAACTACTAGAAAGACCCTTTCTGCTATAGTGGGAGGTTAAAATTTCATGTTCTGAAGCTTCCCTGAAAAGTTATGGCACAATGCACAAAAACGCTTTTCAGCCTGAGATAAGGTGGGTTTCGGAACGCCAAACATAAAAGTGTTGATAACTTTCGAAAAACACTTCAGAGAGCTTAGATTTGATGTGCACCCACTAGAAAGACCCTTTCTGCTATAGTGGGAGGTTAAAATTTCATGTTCTGAAGCTTCCCTGAAAAGTTATGGCACAATGCGTAAAAACGCTTTTCAGCCTGAGATAAGGTGGGTTTCGGAACGCCAAACATAAAAGTGTTGATAACTTTGGAAAAACACTTCAGACAGTTTAGCTTTGATGTGCAACTACTAGAAAGACCCTTTCTGCTATAGTGGGAGGTTAAAATTTCATGTTCTGAAGCTTTCCTGAAAAGTTATGGCACAATGCACAAAAACGCTTTTCAGCCTGAGATAAGGTGGGTTTCGGATCGCCAAACATAAAAGTGTTGATAACTTTGGAAAAACACTTCAGACAGTTTAGATTTGATGTGCAACTACTAGAAAGACCCTTTCTGCTATAGTGGGAGGTTAAAATTTCATGTTCTGAAGCTTTCCTGAAAAGTTATGGCACAATGCACAAAAACGCTTTTCAGCCTGAGATAAGGTGGGTTTCGGAACGCCAAACATAAAAGTGTTGATAACTTTTGAAAAACACTTCAGACAGCTTAGATTTGATGTGCAACTACTAGAAAGACCCTTTCTGCTATAGTGGGAGGTTAAAATTTCATGTTCTGAAGCTTCCCTGAAAACTTATGGCACAATGCACAAAAACGCTTTTCAGCCTGAGATAAGGTGGGTTTCGGAACGCCAAACATAAAAGTGTTGATAACTTTGGAAAAACACTTCAGACAGTTTAGATTTGATGTGCAACTACTAGAAAGACCCTTTCTGCTATAGTGGGAGGTTAAAATTTCATGTTCTGAAGCTTCCCTGAAAAGTTATGGCACAATGCACAAAAACGCTTTTCAGCCTGAGATAAGGTGGGTTTCGGAACGCCAAACATAAAAGTGTTAATAACTTTGGAAAAACACTTCAGACAGTTTAGATTTGATGTGCAACTACTAGAAAGACCCTTTCTGCTATAGTGGGAGGTTAAAATTTCATGTTCTGAAGCTTCCCTGAAAAGTTATGGCACAATGCACAAAAACGCTTTTCAGCCTGAGATAAGGTGGGTTTCGGAACGCCAAACATAAAAGTGTTGATAACTTTCGAAAAACACTTCAGAGAGCTTAGATTTGATGTGCACCTACTAGAAAGACCCTTTCTGCTATAGTGGGAGGTTAAAATTTCATGTTCTGAAGCTTCCCTGAAAAGTTATGGCACAATGCGTAAAAACGCTTTTCAGCCTGAGATAAGGTGGGTTTCGGAACGCCAAACATAAAAGTGTTGATAACTTTGGAAAAACACTTCAGACAGTTTAGATTTGATGTGCAACTACTAGAAAGACCCTTTCTGCTATAGTGGGAGGTTAAAATTTCATGTTCTGAAGCTTCCCTGAAAAGTTATGGCACAATGCACAAAAACGCTTTTCAGCCTGAGATAAGGTGGGTTTCGGAACGCCAAACATAAAAGTGTTAATAACTTTGGAAAAACACTTCAGACAGTTTAGATTTGATGTGCAACTACTAGAAAGACCCTTTCTGCTATAGTGGGAGGTTAAAATTTCATGTTCTGAAGCTTTCATGAAAAGTTATGGCACAATGCACAAAAACGCTTTTCAGCCTGAGATAAGGTGGGTTTCGGAACGCCAAACATAAAAGTGTTGATAACTTTCGAAAAACACTTCAGAGAGCTTAGATTTGATGTGCACCTACTAGAAAGACCCTTTCTGCTATAGTGGGAGGTTAAAATTTCATGTTCTGAAGCTTCCCTGAAAAGTTATGGCACAATGCGTAAAAACGCTTTTCAGCCTGAGATAACGTGGGTTTCGGAACGCCAAACATAAAAGTGTTGATAACTTTGGAAAAACACTTCAGACAGTTTAGATTTGATGTGCAACTACTAGAAAGACCCTTTCTGCTATAGTGGGAGGTTAAAATTTCATGTTCTGAAGCTTTCCTGAAAAGTTATGGCACAATGCACAAAAACGCTTTTCAGCCTGAGATAAGGTGGGTTTCGGAACGCCAAACATAAAAGTGTTGATAACTTTGGAAAAACACTTCAGACAGTTTAGATTTGATGTGCAACTACTAGAAAGACCATTTCTGCTATAGTGGGAGGTTAAAATTTCATGTTCTGAAGCTTTCCTGAAAAGTTATGGCACAATGCACAAAAACGCTTTTCAGCCTGAGATAAGGTGGGTTTCGGAACGCCAAACATAAAAGTGTTGATAACTTTTGAAAAACACTTCAGACAGCTTAGATTTGATGTGCAACTACTAGAAAGACCCTTTCTGCTATAGTGGGAGGTTAAAATTTCATGTTCTGAAGCTTCCCTGAAAACTTATGGCACAATGCACAAAAACGCTTTTCAGCCTGAGATAAGGTGGGTTTCGGAACGCCAAACATAAAAGTGTTGATAACTTTGGAAAAACACTTCAGACAGTTTAGATTTGATGTGCAACTACTAGAAAGACCCTTTCTGCTATAGTGGGAGGTTAAAATTTCATGTTCTGAAGCTTCCCTGAAAAGTTATGGCACAATGCACAAAAACGCTTTTCAGCCTGAGATAAGGTGGGTTTCGGAACGCCAAACATAAAAGTGTTGATAACTTTCGAAAAACACTTCAGAGAGCTTAGATTTGATGAGCACCTACTAGAAAGACCCTTTCTGCTATAGTGGGAGGTTAAAATTTCATGTTCTGAAGCTTCCCTGAAAAGTTATGGCACAATGCGTAAAAACGCTTTTCAGCCTGAGATAAGGTGGGTTTCGGAACGCCAAACATAAAAGTGCTGATAACTTTGGAAAAACACTTCAGACAGTTTAGATTTGATGTGCAACTACTAGAAAGACCCTTTCTGCTATAGTGGGAGGTTAAAATTTCATGTTCTGAAGCTTTCCTGAAAAGTTATGGCACAATGCACAAAAACGCTTTTCAGCCTGAGATAAGGTGGGTTTCGGAACGCCAAACATAAAAGTGTTGATAACTTTTGAAAAACACTTCAGACAGCTTAGATTTGATGTGCAACTACTAGAAAGACCCTTTCTGCTATAGTGGGAGGTTAAAATTTCATGTTCTGAAGCTTCCCTGAAAAGTTATGGCACAATGCACAAAAACGCTTTTCAGCCTGAGATAAGGTGGGTTTCGGAACGCCAAACATAAAAGTGTTGATAACTTTGGAAAAACACTTCAGACAGTTTAGATTTGATGTGCAACTACTAGAAAGACCCTTTCTGCTATAGTGGGAGGTTAAAATTTCATGTTCTGAAGCTTCCCTGAAAAGTTATGGCACAATGCACAAAAACGCTTTTCAGCCTGAGATAAGGTGGGTTTCGGAACGCCAAACATAAAAGTGTTAATAACTTTGGAAAAACACTTCAGACAGTTTAGATTTGATGTGCAACTACTAGAAAGACCCTTTCTGCTATAGTGGGTGGTTAAAATTTCATGTTCTGAAGCTTCCCTGAAAAGTTATGGCACAATGCACAAAAACGCTTTTCAGCCTGAGATAAGGTGGGTTTCGGAACGCCAAACATAAAAGTGTTGATAACTTTTGAAAAACACTTCAGACAGCTTAGATTTGATGTGCAACTACTAGAAAGACCCTTTCTGCTATAGTGGGAGGTTAAAATTTCATGTTCTGAAGCTTCCCTGAAAAGTTATGGCACAATGCACAAAAACGCTTTTCAGCCTGAGATAAGGTGGGTTTCGGAACGCCAAACATAAAAGTGTTGATAACTTTGGAAAAACACTTCAGACAGTTTAGATTTGATGTGCAACTACTAGAAAGACCCTTTCTGCTATAGTGGGAGGTTAAAATTTCATGTTCTGAAGCTTCCCTGAAAAGTTATGGCACAATGCACAAAAACGCTTTTCAGCCTGAGATAAGGTGGGTTTCGGAACGCCAAACATAAAAGTGTTGATAACTTTGGAAAAACACTTCAGACAGTTTAGATTTGATGTGCAACTACTAGAAAGACCCTTTCTGCTATAGTGGGAGGTTAAAATTTCATGTTCTGAAGCTTCCCTGAAAAGTTATGGCACAATGCACAAAAACGCTTTTCAGCCTGAGATAAGGTGGGTTTCGGAACGCCAAACATAAAAGTGTTGATAACTTTCGAAAAACACTTCAGAGAGCTTAGATTTGATGTGCACCCACTAGAAAGACCCTTTCTGCTATAGTGGGAGGTTAAAATTTCATGTTCTGAAGCTTCCCTGAAAAGTTATGGCACAATGCGTAAAAACGCTTTTCAGCCTGAGATAAGGTGGGTTTCGGAACGCCAAACATAAAAGTGTTGATAACTTTGGAAAAACACTTCAGACAGTTTAGCTTTGATGTGCAACTACTAGAAAGACCCTTTCTGCTATAGTGGGAGGTTAAAATTTCATGTTCTGAAGCTTTCCTGAAAAGTTATGGCACAATGCACAAAAACGCTTTTCAGCCTGAGATAAGGTGGGTTTCGGATCGCCAAACATAAAAGTGTTGATAACTTTGGAAAAACACTTCAGACAGTTTAGATTTGATGTGCAACTACTAGAAAGACCCTTTCTGCTATAGTGGGAGGTTAAAATTTCATGTTCTGAAGCTTTCCTGAAAAGTTATGGCACAATGCACAAAAACGCTTTTCAGCCTGAGATAAGGTGGGTTTCGGAACGCCAAACATAAAAGTGTTGATAACTTTTGAAAAACACTTCAGACAGCTTAGATTTGATGTGCAACTACTAGAAAGACCCTTTCTGCTATAGTGGGAGGTTAAAATTTCATGTTCTGAAGCTTCCCTGAAAACTTATGGCACAATGCACAAAAACGCTTTTCAGCCTGAGATAAGGTGGGTTTCGGAACGCCAAACATAAAAGTGTTGATAACTTTGGAAAAACACTTCAGACAGTTTAGATTTGATGTGCAACTACTAGAAAGACCCTTTCTGCTATAGTGGGAGGTTAAAATTTCATGTTCTGAAGCTTCCCTGAAAAGTTATGGCACAATGCACAAAAACGCTTTTCAGCCTGAGATAAGGTGGGTTTCGGAACGCCAAACATAAAAGTGTTAATAACTTTGGAAAAACACTTCAGACAGTTTAGATTTGATGTGCAACTACTAGAAAGACCCTTTCTGCTATAGTGGGAGGTTAAAATTTCATGTTCTGAAGCTTCCCTGAAAAGTTATGGCACAATGCACAAAAACGCTTTTCAGCCTGAGATAAGGTGGGTTTCGGAACGCCAAACATAAAAGTGTTGATAACTTTCGAAAAACACTTCAGAGAGCTTAGATTTGATGTGCACCTACTAGAAAGACCCTTTCTGCTATAGTGGGAGGTTAAAATTTCATGTTCTGAAGCTTCCCTGAAAAGTTATGGCACAATGCGTAAAAACGCTTTTCAGCCTGAGATAAGGTGGGTTTCGGAACGCCAAACATAAAAGTGTTGATAACTTTGGAAAAACACTTCAGACAGTTTAGATTTGATGTGCAACTACTAGAAAGACCCTTTCTGCTATAGTGGGAGGTTAAAATTTCATGTTCTGAAGCTTCCCTGAAAAGTTATGGCACAATGCACAAAAACGCTTTTCAGCCTGAGATAAGGTGGGTTTCGGAACGCCAAACATAAAAGTGTTAATAACTTTGGAAAAACACTTCAGACAGTTTAGATTTGATGTGCAACTACTAGAAAGACCCTTTCTGCTATAGTGGGAGGTTAAAATTTCATGTTCTGAAGCTTTCATGAAAAGTTATGGCACAATGCACAAAAACGCTTTTCAGCCTGAGATAAGGTGGGTTTCGGAACGCCAAACATAAAAGTGTTGATAACTTTCGAAAAACACTTCAGAGAGCTTAGATTTGATGTGCACCTACTAGAAAGACCCTTTCTGCTATAGTGGGAGGTTAAAATTTCATGTTCTGAAGCTTCCCTGAAAAGTTATGGCACAATGCGTAAAAACGCTTTTCAGCCTGAGATAACGTGGGTTTCGGAACGCCAAACATAAAAGTGTTGATAACTTTGGAAAAACACTTCAGACAGTTTAGATTTGATGTGCAACTACTAGAAAGACCCTTTCTGCTATAGTGGGAGGTTAAAATTTCATGTTCTGAAGCTTTCCTGAAAAGTTATGGCACAATGCACAAAAACGCTTTTCAGCCTGAGATAAGGTGGGTTTCGGAACGCCAAACATAAAAGTGTTGATAACTTTCGAAAAACACTTCAGACAGCTTAGATTTGATGTGCACCTACTAGAAAGACCCTTTCTGCTTTAGTGGGAGGTTAAAATTTCATGTTCTGAAGCTTCCCTGAAAAGTTATGGCACAATGCGTAAAAACGCTTTTCAGCCTGAGATAAGGTGGGTTTCGGAACGCCAAACATAAAAGTGTTGATAACTTTGGAAAAACACTTCAGACAGTTTAGATTTGATGTGCAACTACTAGAAAGACCCTTTCTGCTATAGTGGGAGGTTAAAATTTCATGTTCTGAAGCTTCCCTGAAAAGTTATGGCACAATGCACAAAAACGCTTTTCAGCCTGAGATAAGGTGGGTTTCGGAACGCCAAACATAAAAGTGTTAATAACTTTGGAAAAACACTTCAGACAGTTTAGATTTGATGTGCAACTACTAGAAAGACCCTTTCTGCTATAGTGGGAGGTTAAAATTTCATGTTCTGAAGCTTCCCTGAAAAGTTATGGCACAATGCACAAAAACGCTTTTCAGCCTGAGATAAGGTGGGTTTCGGAACGCCAAACATAAAAGTGTTAATAACTTTGGAAAAACACTTCAGACAGTTTAGATTCGATGTGCAACTACTAGAAAGACCCTTTCTGCTATAGTGGGAGGTTAAAATTTCATGTTCTGAAGCTTCCCTGAAAAGTTATGGCACAATGCACAAAAACGCTTTTCAGCCTGAGATAAGGTGGGTTTCGGAACGCCAAACATAAAAGTGTTGATAACTTTCGAAAAACACTTCAGACAGCTTAGATTTGATGTGCACCTACTAGAAAGACCCTTTCTGCTATAGTGGGAGGTTAAAATTTCATGTTCTGAAGCTTTCCTGAAAAGTTATGGCACAATGCACAAAAACGCTTTTCAGCCTGCGATAAGGTGGGTTTCGGAACGCCAAACATGAAAGTGTTGATAACTTTTGAAAAACACTTCAGACAGCTTAGATTTGATGTGCAACTACTAGAAAGACCCTTTCTGCTATAGTGGGAGGTTAAAATTTCATGTTCTGAAGCTTCCCTGAAAAGTTATGGCACAATGCACAAAAACGCTTTTCAGCCTGAGATAAGGTGGGTTTCGGAACGCCAAACATAAAAGTGTTGATAACTTTGGAAAAACACTTCAGACAGTTTAGATTTGATGTGCAACTACTAGAAAGACCCTTTCTGCTATAGTGGGAGGTTAAAATTTCATGTTCTGAAGCTTCCCTGAAAAGTTATGGCACAATGCACAAAAACGCTTTTCAGCCTGAGATAAGGTGGGTTTCGGAACGCCAAACATAAAAGTGTTGATAACTTTGGAAAAACACTTCAGACAGTTTAGATTTGATGTGCAACTACTAGAAAGACCCTTTCTGCTATAGTGGGAGGTTAAAATTTCATGTTCTGAAGCTTCCCTGAAAAGTTATGGCACAATGCACAAAAACGCTTTTCAGCCTGAGATAAGGTGGGTTTCGGAACGCCAAACATAAAAGTGTTGATAACTTTCGAAAAACACTTCAGAGAGCTTAGATTTGATGTGCACCCACTAGAAAGACCCTTTCTGCTATAGTGGGAGGTTAAAATTTCATGTTCTGAAGCTTCCCTGAAAAGTTATGGCACAATGCTTAAAAACGCTTTTCAGCCTGAGATAAGGTGGGTTTCGGAACGCCAAACATAAAAGTGTTGATAACTTTGGAAAAACACTTCAGACAGTTTAGATTTGATGTGCAACTACTAGAAAGACGCTTTCTGCTATAGTGGGAGGTTAAAATTTCATGTTCTGAAGCTTCCCTGAAAAGTTATGGCACAATGCACAAAAACGCTTTTCAGCCTGAGATAAGGTGGGTTTCGGAACGCCAAACATAAAAGTGTTAATAACTTTGGAAAAACACTTCAGACAGTTTAGATTTGATGTGCAACTACTAGAAAGACCCTTTCTGCTATAGTGGGAGGTTAAAATGTCATGTTCTCAAGCTTCCCTGAAAAGTTATGGCACAATGCACAAAAACGCTTTTCAGCCTGAGATAAGGTGGGTTTCGGAACGCCAAACATAAAAGTGTTGATAACTTTTGAAAAACACTTCAGACAGCTTAGATTTGATGTGCAACTACTAGAAAGACCCTTTCTGCTATAGTGGGAGGTTAAAATTTCATGTTCTGAAGCTTCCCTGAAAAGTTATGGCACAATGCACAAAAACGCTTTTCAGCCTGAGATAAGGTGGGTTTCGGAACGCCAAACATAAAAGTGTTGATAACTTTGGAAAAACACTTCAGACAGTTTAGATTTGATGTGCAACTACTAGAAAGACCCTTTCTGCTATAGTGGGAGGTTAAAATTTCATGTTCTGAAGCTTCCCTGAAAAGTTATGGCACAATGCACAAAAACGCTTTTCAGCCTGAGATAAGGTGGGTTTCGGAACGCCAAACATAAAAGTGTTGATAACTTTGGAAAAACACTTCAGACAGTTTAGATTTGATGTGCAACTACTAGAAAGACCCTTTCTGCTATAGTGGGAGGTTAAAATTTCATGTTCTGAAGCTTCCCTGAAAAGTTATGGCACAATGCACAAAAACGCTTTTCAGCCTGAGATAAGGTGGGTTTCGGAACGCCAAACATAAAAGTGTTGATAACTTTCGAAAAACACTTCAGAGAGCTTAGATTTGATGTGCACCCACTAGAAAGACCCTTTCTGCTATAGTGGGAGGTTAAAATTTCATGTTCTGAAGCTTCCCTGAAAAGTTATGGCACAATGCGTAAAAACGCTTTTCAGCCTGAGATAAGGTGGGTTTCGGAACGCCAAACATAAAAGTGTTGATAACTTTGGAAAAACACTTCAGACAGTTTAGATTTGATGTGCAACTACTAGAAAGACCCTTTCTGCTATAGTGGGAGGTTAAAATTTCATGTTCTGAAGCTTTCCTGAAAAGTTATGGCACAATGCACAAAAACGCTTTTCAGCCTGAGATAAGGTGGGTTTCGGAACGCCAAACATAAAAGTGTTGATAACTTTGGAAAAACACTTCAGACAGTTTAGATTTGATGTGCAACTACTAGAAAGACCCTTTCTGCTATAGTGGGAGGTTAAAATTTCATGTTCTGAAGCTTTCCTGAAAAGTTATGGCACAATGCACAAAAACGCTTTTCAGCCTGAGATAAGGTGGGTTTCGGAACGCCAAACATAAAAGTGTTGATAACTTTTGAAAAACACTTCAGACAGCTTAGATTTGATGTGCAACTACTAGAAAGACCCTTTCTGCTATAGTGGGAGGTTAAAATTTCATGTTCTGAAGCTTCCCTGAAAACTTATGGCACAATGCACAAAAACGCTTTTCAGCCTGAGATAAGGTGGGTTTCGGAACGCCAAACATAAAAGTGTTGATAACTTTGGAAAAACACTTCAGACAGTTTAGATTTGATGTGCAACTACTAGAAAGACCCTTTCTGCTATAGTGGGAGGTTAAAATTTCATGTTCTGAAGCTTCCCTGAAAAGTTATGGCACAATGCACAAAAACGCTTTTCAGCCTGAGATAAGGTGGGTTTCGGAACGCCAAACATAAAAGTGTTGATAACTTTCGAAAAACACTTCAGACAGCTTAGATTTGATGTGCACCTACTAGAAAGACCCTTTCTGCTATAGTGGGAGGTTAAAATTTCATGTTCTGAAGCTTTCCTGAAAAGTTATGGCACAATGCACAAAAACGCTTTTCAGCCTGAGATAAGGTGGGTTTCGGAACGCCAAACATAAAAGTGTTGATAACTTTTGAAAAACACTTCAGACAGCTTAGATTTGATGTGCAACTACTAGAAAGACCCTTTCTGCTATAGTGGGAGGTTAAAATTTCATGTTCTGAAGCTTCCCTGAAAAGTTATGGCACAATGCACAAAAACGCTTTTCAGCCTGAGATAAGGTGGGTTTCGGAACGCCAAACATAAAAGTGTTGATAACTTTGGAAAAACACTTCAGACAGTTTAGATTTGATGTGCAACTACTAGAAAGACCCTTTCTGCTATAGTGGGAGGTTAAAATTTCATGTTCTGAAGCTTCCCTGAAAAGTTATGGCACAATGCACAAAAACGCTTTTCAGCCTGAGATAAGGTGGGTTTCGGAACGCCAAACATAAAAGTGTTGATAACTTTGGAAAAACACTTCAGACAGTTTAGATTTGATGTGCAACTACTAGAAAGACCCTTTCTGCTATAGTGGGAGGTTAAAATTTCATGTTCTGAAGCTTCCCTGAAAAGTTATGGCACAATGCACAAAAACGCTTTTCAGCCTGAGATAAGGTGGGTTTCGGAACGCCAAACATAAAAGTGTTGATAACTTTCGAAAAACACTTCAGAGAGCTTAGATTTGATGTGCACCCACTAGAAAGACCCTTTCTGCTATAGTGGGAGGTTAAAATTTCATGTTCTGAAGCTTCCCTGAAAAGTTATGGCACAATGCGTAAAAACGCTTTTCAGCCTGAGATAAGGTGGGTTTCGGAACGCCAAACATAAAAGTGTTGATAACTTTGGAAAAACACTTCAGACAGTTTAGATTTGATGTGCAACTACTAGAAAGACCCTTTCTGCTATAGTGGGAGGTTAAAATTTCATGTTCTGAAGCTTTCCTGAAAAGTTATGGCACAATGCACAAAAACGCTTTTCAGCCTGAGATAAGGTGGGTTTCGGAACGCCAAACATAAAAGTGTTGATAACTTTGGAAAAACACTTCAGACAGTTTAGATTTGATGTGCAACTACTAGAAAGACCCTTTCTGCTATAGTGGGAGGTTAAAATTTCATGTTCTGAAGCTTTCCTGAAAAGTTATGGCACAATGCACAAAAACGCTTTTCAGCCTGAGATAAGGTGGGTTCCGGAACGCCAAACATAAAAGTGTTGATAACTTTTGAAAAACACTTCAGACAGCTTAGATTTGATGTGCAACTACTAGAAAGACCCTTTCTGCTATAGTGGGAGGTTAAAATTTCATGTTCTGAAGCTTCCCTGAAAACTTATGGCACAATGCACAAAAACGCTTTTCAGCCTGAGATAAGGTGGGTTTCGGAACGCCAAACATAAAAGTGTTGATAACTTTGGAAAAACACTTCAGACAGTTTAGATTTGATGAGCAACTACTAGAAAGACCCTTTCTGCTATAGTGGGAGGTTAAAATTTCATGTTCTGAAGCTTCCCTGAAAAGTTATGGCACAATGCACAAAAACGCTTTTCAGCCTGAGATAAGGTGGGTTTCGGAACGCCAAACATAAAAGTGTTGATAACTTTCGAAAAACACTTCAGAGAGCTTAGATTTGATGTGCACCTACTAGAAAGACCCTTTCTGCTATAGTGGGAGGTTAAAATTTCATGTTCTGAAGCTTCCCTGAAAAGTTATGGCACAATGCGTAAAAACGCTTTTCAGCCTGAGATAAGGTGGGTTTCGGAACGCCAAACATAAAAGTGTTGATAACTTTGGAAAAACACTTCAGACAGTTTAGATTTGATGTGCAACTACTAGAAAGACCCTTTCTGCTATAGTGGGAGGTTAAAATTTCATGTTCTGAAGCTTTCCTGAAAAGTTATGGCACAATGCACAAAAACGCTTTTCAGCCTGAGATAAGGTGGGTTTCGGAACGCCAAACATAAAAGTGTTGATAACTTTTGAAAAACACTTCAGACAGCTTAGATTTGATGTGCAACTACTAGAAAGACCCTTTCTGCTATAGTGGGAGGTTAAAATTTCATGTTCTGAAGCTTCCCTGAAAAGTTATGGCACAATGCACAAAAACGCTTTTCAGCCTGAGATAAGGTGGGTTTCGGAACGCCAAACATAAAAGTGTTAAAAACTTTGGAAAAACACTTCAGACAGTTTAGATTTGATGTGCAACTACTAGAAAGACCCTTTCTGCTATAGTGGGAGGTTAAAATTTCATGTTCTGAAGCTTCCCTGAAAAGTTATGGCACAATGCACAAAAACGCTTTTCAGCCTGAGATAAGGTGGGTTTCGGAACGCCAAACATAAAAGTGTTGATAACTTTTGAAAAACACTTCAGACAGCTTAGATTTGATGTGCAACTACTAGAAAGACCCTTTCTGCTATAGTGGGAGGTTAAAATTTCATGTTCTGAAGCTTCCCTGAAAAGTTATGGCACAATGCACAAAAACGCTTTTCAGCCTGAGATAAGGTGGGTTTCGGAACGCCAAACATAAAAGTGTTGATAACTTTGGAAAAACACTTCAGACAGTTTAGATTTGATGTGCAACTACTAGAAAGACCCTTTCTGCTATAGTGGGAGGTTAAAATTTCATGTTCTGAAGCTTCCCTGAAAAGTTATGGCACAATGCACAAAAACGCTTTTCAGCCTGAGATAAGGTGGGTTTCGGAACGCCAAACATAAAAGTGTTGATAACTTTGGAAAAACACTTCAGACAGTTTAGATTTGATGTGCAACTACTAGAAAGACCCTTTCTGCTATAGTGGGAGGTTAAAATTTCATGTTCTGAAGCTTCCCTGAAAAGTTATGGCACAATGCACAAAAACGCTTTTCAGCCTGAGATAAGGTGGGTTTCGGAACGCCAAACATAAAAGTGTTGATAACTTTCGAAAAACACTTCAGAGAGCTTAGATTTGATGTGCACCCACTAGAAAGACCCTTTCTGCTATAGTGGGAGGTTAAAATTTCATGTTCTGAAGCTTCCCTGAAAAGTTATGGCACAATGCGTAAAAACGCTTTTCAGCCTGAGATAAGGTGGGTTTCGGAACGCCAAACATAAAAGTGTTGATAACTTTGGAAAAACACTTCAGACAGTTTAGATTTGATGTGCAACTACTAGAAAGACCCTTTCTGCTATAGTGGGAGGTTAAAATTTCATGTTCTGAAGCTTTCCTGAAAAGTTATGGCACAATGCACAAAAACGCTTTTCAGCCTGAGATAAGGTGGGTTTCGGAACGCCAAACATAAAAGTGTTGATAACTTTGGAAAAACACTTCAGACAGTTTAGATTTGATGTGCAACTACTAGAAAGACCCTTTCTGCTATAGTGGGAGGTTAAAATTTCATGTTCTGAAGCTTTCCTGAAAAGTTATGGCACAATGCACAAAAACGCTTTTCAGCCTGAGATAAGGTGGGTTTCGGAACGCCAAACATAAAAGTGTTGATAACTTTTGAAAAACACTTCAGACAGCTTAGATTTGATGTGCAACTACTAGAAAGACCCTTTCTGCTATAGTGGGAGGTTAAAATTTCATGTTCTGAAGCTTCCCTGAAAAGTTATGGCACAATGCACAAAAACGCTTTTCAGCCTGAGATAAGGTGGGTTTCGGAACGCCAAACATAAAAGTGTTGATAACTTTGGAAAAACACTTCAGACAGTTTAGATTTGATGTGCAACTACTAGAAAGACCCTTTCTGCTATAGTGGGAGGTTAAAATTTCATGTTCTGAAGCTTCCCTGAAAACTTATGGCACAATGCACAAAAACGCTTTTCAGCCTGAGATAAGGTGGGTTTCGGAACGCCAAACATAAAAGTGTTGATAACTTTGGAAAAACACTTCAGACAGTTTAGATTTGATGTGCAACTACTAGAAAGACCCTTTCTGCTATAGTGGGAGGTTAAAATTTCATGTTCTGAAGCTTCCCTGAAAAGTTATGGCACAATGCACAAAAACGCTTTTCAGCCTGAGATAAGGTGGGTTTCGGAACGCCAAACATAAAAGTGTTGATAACTTTCGATAAACACTTCAGAGAGCTTAGATTTGATGTGCACCCACTAGAAAGACCCTTTCTGCTATAGTGGGAGGTTAAAATTTCATGTTCTGAAGCTTCCCTGAAAAGTTATGGCACAATGCGTAAAAACGCTTTTCAGCCTGAGATAAGGTGGGTTTCGGAACGCCAAACATAAAAGTGTTGATAACTTTGGAAAAACACTTCAGACAGTTTAGATTTGATGTGCAACTACTAGAAAGACCCTTTCTGCTATAGTGGGAGGTTAAAATTTCATGTTCTGAAGCTTTCCTGAAAAGTTATGGCACAATGCACAAAAACGCTTTTCAGCCTGAGATAAGGTGGGTTTCGGAACGCCAAACATAAAAGTGTTGATAACTTTGGAAAAACACTTCAGACAGTTTAGATTTGATGTGCAACTACTAGAAAGACCCTTTCTGCTATAGTGGGAGGTTAAAATTTCATGTTCTGAAGCTTTCCTGAAAAGTTATGGCACAATGCACAAAAACGCTTTTCAGCCTGAGATAAGGTGGGTTTCGGAACGCCAAACATAAAAGTGTTGATAACTTTTGAAAAACACTTCAGACAGTTTAGATTTGATGTGCAACTACTAGAAAGACCCTTTCTGCTATAGTGGGAGGTTAAAATTTCATGTTCTGAAGCTTCCCTGAAAACTTATGGCACAATGCACAAAAACGCTTTTCAGCCTGAGATAAGGTGGGTTTCGGAACGCCAAACATAAAAGTGTTGATAACTTTCGAAAAACACTTCAGACAGCTTAGATTTGATGTGCACCTACTAGAAAGACCCTTTCTGCTATAGTGGGAGGTTAAAATTTCATGTTCTGAAGCTTTCCTGAAAAGTTATGGCACAATGCACAAAAACGCTTTTCAGCCTGAGATAAGGTGGGTTTCGGAACGCCAAACATAAAAGTGTTGATAACTTTTGAAAAACACTTCAGACAGCTTAGATTTGATGTGCAACTACTAGAAAGACCCTTTCTGCTATAGTGGGAGGTTAAAATTTCATGTTCTGAAGCTTCCCTGAAAAGTTATGGCACAATGCACAAAAACGCTTTTCAGCCTGAGATAAGGTGGGTTTCGGAACGCCAAACATAAAAGTGTTGATAACTTTGGAAAAACACTTCAGACAGTTTAGATTTGATGTGCAACTACTAGAAAGACCCTTTCTGCTATAGTGGGAGGTTAAAATTTCATGTTCTGAAGCTTCCCTGAAAAGTTATGGCACAATGCACAAAAACGCTTTTCAGCCTGAGATAAGGTGGGTTTCGGAACGCCAAACATAAAAGTGTTGATAACTTTGGAAAAACACTTCAGACAGTTTAGATTTGATGTGCAACTACTAGAAAGACCCTTTCTGCTATAGTGGGAGGTTAAAATTTCATGTTCTGAAGCTTTCCTGAAAAGTTATGGCACAATGCACAAAAACGCTTTTCAGCCTGAGATAAGGTGGGTTTCGGAACGCCAAACATAAAAGTGTTGATAACTTTGGAAAAACACTTCAGACAGTTTAGATTTGATGTGCAACTACTAGAAAGACCCTTTCTGCTATAGTGGGAGGTTAAAATTTCATGTTCTGAAGCTTTCCTGAAAAGTTATGGCACAATGCACAAAAACGCTTTTCAGCCTGAGATAAGGTGGGTTTCGGAACGCCAAACATAAAAGTGTTGATAACTTTTGAAAAACACTTCAGACAGCTTAGATTTGATGTGCAACTACTAGAAAGACCCTTTCTGCTATAGTGGGAGGTTAAAATTTCATGTTCTGAAGCTTCCCTGAAAACTTATGGCACAATGCACAAAAACGCTTTTCAGCCTGAGATAAGGTGGGTTTCGGAACGCCAAACATAAAAGTGTTGATAACTTTGGAAAAACACTTCAGACAGTTTAGATTTGATGTGCAACTACTAGAAAGACCCTTTCTGCTATAGTGGGAGGTTAAAATTTCATGTTCTGAAGCTTCCCTGAAAAGTTATGGCACAATGCACAAAAACGCTTTTCAGCCTGAGATAAGGTGGGTTTCGGAACGCCAAACATAAAAGTGTTAATAACTTTGGAAAAACACTTCAGACAGTTTAGATTTGATGTGCAACTACTAGAAAGACCCTTTCTGCTATAGTGGGAGGTTAAAATTTCATGTTCTGAAGCTTCCCTGAAAAGTTATGGCACAATGCACAAAAACGCTTTTCAGCCTGAGATAAGGTGGGTTTCGGAACGCCAAACATAAAAGTGTTGATAACTTTCGAAAAACACTTCAGAGAGCTTAGATTTGATGTGCACCTACTAGAAAGACCCTTTCTGCTATAGTGGGAGGTTAAAATTTCATGTTCTGAAGCTTCCCTGAAAAGTTATGGCACAATGCGTAAAAACGCTTTTCAGCCTGAGATAAGGTGGGTTTCGGAACGCCAAATATAAAAGTGTTGATAACTTTGGAAAAACACTTCAGACAGTTTAGATTTGATGTGCAACTACTAGAAAGACCCTTTCTGCTATAGTGGGAGGTTAAAATTTCATGTTCTGAAGCTTCCCTGAAAAGTTATGGCACAATGCACAAAAACGCTTTTCAGCCTGAGATAAGGTGGGTTTCGGAACGCCAAACATAAAAGTGTTGATAACTTTGGAAAAACACTTCAGACTGTTTAGATTTGATGTGCAACTACTAGAAAGACCCTTTCTGCTATAGTGGGAGGTTAAAATTTCATGTTCTGAAGCTTCCCTGAAAAGTTATGGCACAATGCACAAAAACGCTTTTCAGCCTGAGATAAGGTGGGTTTCGGAACGCCAAACATAAAAGTGTTGATAACTTTCGAAAAACACTTCAGAGAGCTTAGATTTGATGTGCACCCACTAGAAAGACCCTTTCTGCTATAGTGGGAGGTTAAAATTTCATGTTCTGAAGCTTCCCTGAAAAGTTATGGCACAATGCTTAAAAACGCTTTTCAGCCTGAGATAAGGTGGGTTTCGGAACGCCAAACATAAAAGTGTTGATAACTTTGGAAAAACACTTCAGACAGTTTAGATTTGATGTGCAACTACTAGAAAGACCCTTTCTGCTATAGTGGGAGGTTAAAATTTCATGTTCTGAAGCTTCCCTGAAAAGTTATGGCACAATGCACAAAAACGCTTTTCAGCCTGAGATAAGGTGGGTTTCGGAACGCCAAACTTAAAAGTGTTAATAACTTTGGAAAAACACTTCAGACAGTTTAGATTTGATGTGCAACTACTAGAAAGACCCTTTCTGCTATAGTGGGAGGTTAAAATTTCATGTTCTGAAGCTTCCCTGAAAAGTTATGGCACAATGCACAAAAACGCTTTTCAGCCTGAGATAAGGTGGGTTTCGGAACGCCAAACATAAAAGTGTTGATAACTTTTGAAAAACACTTCAGACAGCTTAGATTTGATGTGCAACTACTAGAAAGACCCTTTCTGCTATAGTGGGAGGTTAAAATTTCATGTTCTGAAGCTTCCCTGAAAAGTTATGGCACAATGCACAAAAACGCTTTTCAGCCTGAGATAAGGTGGGTTTCGGAACGCCAAACATAAAAGTGTTGATAACTTTGGAAAAACACTTCAGACAGTTTAGATTTGATGTGCAACTACTAGAAAGACCCTTTCTGCTATAGTGGGAGGTTAAAATTTCATGTTCTGAAGCTTCCCTGAAAACTTATGGCACAATGCACAAAAACGCTTTTCAGCCTGAGATAAGGTGGGTTTCGGAACGCCAAACATAAAAGTGTTGATAACTTTGGAAAAACACTTCAGACAGTTTAGATTTGATGTGCAACTACTAGAAAGACCCTTTCTGCTATAGTGGGAGGTTAAAATTTCATGTTCTGAAGCTTCCCTGAAAAGTTATGGCACAATGCACAAAAACGCTTTTCAGCCTGAGATAAGGTGGGTTTCGGAACGCCAAACATAAAAGTGTTGATAACTTTCGAAAAACACTTCAGAGAGCTTAGATTTGATGTGCACCCACTAGAAAGACCCTTTCTGCTATAGTGGGAGGTTAAAATTTCATGTTCTGAAGCTTCCCTGAAAAGTTATGGCACAATGCGTAAAAACGCTTTTCAGCCTGAGATAAGGTGGGTTTCGGAACGCCAAACATAAAAGTGTTGATAACTTTGGAAAAACACTTCAGACAGTTTAGATTTGATGTGCAACTACTAGAAAGACCCTTTCTGCTATAGTGGGAGGTTAAAATTTCATGTTCTGAAGCTTTCCTGAAAAGTTATGGCACAATGCACAAAAACGCTTTTCAGCCTGAGATAAGGTGGGTTTCGGAACGCCAAACATAAAAGTGTTGATAACTTTGGAAAAACACTTCAGACAGTTTAGATTTGATGTGCAACTACTAGAAAGACCCTTTCTGCTATAGTGGGAGGTTAAAATTTCATGTTCTGAAGCTTTCCTGAAAAGTTATGGCACAATGCACAAAAACGCTTTTCAGCCTGAGATAAGGTGGGTTTCGGAACGCCAAACATAAAAGTGTTGATAACTTTTGAAAAACACTTCAGACAGCTTAGATTTGATGTGCAACTACTAGAAAGACCCTTTCTGCTATAGTGGGAGGTTAAAATTTCATGTTCTGAAGCTTCCCTGAAAACTTATGGCACAATGCACAAAAACGCTTTTCAGCCTGAGATAAGGTGGGTTTCGGAACGCCAAACATAAAAGTGTTGATAACTTTGGAAAAACACTTCAGACAGTTTAGATTTGATGTGCAACTACTAGAAAGACCCTTTCTGCTATAGTGGGAGGTTAAAATTTCATGTTCTGAAGCTTCCCTGAAAAGTTATGGCACAATGCACAAAAACGCTTTTCAGCCTGAGATAAGGTGGGTTTCGGAACGCCAAACATAAAAGTGTTGATAACTTTCGAAAAACACTTCAGACAGCTTAGATTTGATGTGCACCTACTAGAAAGACCCTTTCTGCTATAGTGGGAGGTTAAAATTTCATGTTCTGAAGCTTTCCTGAAAAGTTATGGCACAATGCACAAAAACGCTTTTCAGCCTGAGATAAGGTGGGTTTCGGAACGCCAGACATAAAAGTGTTGATAACTTTGGAAAAACACTTCAGACAGCTTAGATTTGATGTGCAACTACTAGAAAGACCCTTTCTGCTATAGTGGGAGGTTAAAATTTCATGTTCTGAAGCTTCCCTGAAAAGTTATGGCACAATGCACAAAAACGCTTTTCAGCCTGAGATAAGGTGGGTTTCGGAACGCCAAACATAAAAGTGTTGATAACTTTGGAAAAACACTTCAGACAGTTTAGATTTGATGTGCAACTACTAGAAAGACCCTTTCTGCTATAGTGGGAGGTTAAAATTTCATGTTCTGAAGCTTCCCTGAAAAGTTATGGCACAATGCACAAAAACGCTTTTCAGCCTGAGATAAGGTGGGTTTCGGAACGCCAAACATAAAAGTGTTGATAACTTTGGAAAAACACTTCAGACAGTTTAGATTTGATGTGCAACTACTAGAAAGACCCTTTCTGCTATAGTGGGAGGTTAAAATTTCATGTTCTGAAGCTTCCCTGAAAAGTTATGGCACAATGCACAAAAACGCTTTTCAGCCTGAGATAAGGTGGGTTTCGGAACGCCAAACATAAAAGTGTTGATAACTTTCGAAAAACACTTCAGAGAGCTTAGATTTGATGTGCACCCACTAGAAAGACCCTTTCTGCTTTAGTGGGAGGTTAAAATTTCATGTTCTGAAGCTTCCCTGAAAAGTTATGGCACAATGCACAAAAACGCTTTTCAGCCTGAGATAAGGTGGGTTTCGGAACGCCAAACATAAAAGTGTTGATAACTTTGGAAAAACACTTCAGACAGTTTAGATTTGATGTGCAACTACTAGAAAGACCCTTTCTGCTATAGTGGGAGGTTAAAATTTCATGTTCTGAAGCTTTCCTGAAAAGTTATGGCACAATGCACAAAAACGCTTTTCAGCCTGAGATAAGGTGGGTTTCGGAACGCCAAACATAAAAGTGTTGATAACTTTGGAAAAACACTTCAGACAGTTTAGATTTGATGTGCAACTACTAGAAAGACCCTTTCTGCTATAGTGGGAGGTTAAAATTTCATGTTCTGAAGCTTCCCTGAAAAGTTATGGCACAATGCACAAAAACGCTTTTCAGCCTGAGATAAGGTGGGTTTCGGAACGCCAAACATAAAAGTGTTGATAACTTTTGAAAAACACTTCAGACAGCTTAGATTTGATGTGCAACTACTAGAAAGACCCTTTCTGCTATAGTGGGAGGTTAAAATTTCATGTTCTGAAGCTTCCCTGAAAACTTATGGCACAATGCACAAAAACGCTTTTCAGCCTGAGATAAGGTGGGTTTCGGAACGCCAAACATAAAAGTGTTGATAACTTTGGAAAAACACTTCAGACAGTTTAGATTTGATGTGCAACTACTAGAAAGACCCTTTCTGCTATAGTGGGAGGTTAAAATTTCATGTTCTGAAGCTTCCCTGAAAAGTTATGGCACAATGCACAAAAACGCTTTTCAGCCTGAGATAAGGTGGGTTTCGGAACGCCAAACATAAAAGTGTTGATAACTTTCGAAAAACACTTCAGAGAGCTTAGATTTGATGTGCACCTACTAGAAAGACCCTTTCTGCTATAGTGGGAGGTTAAAATTTCATGTTCTGAAGCTTCCCTGAAAAGTTATGGCACAATGCGTAAAAACGCTTTTCAGCCTGAGATAAGGTGGGTTTCGGAACGCCAAACATAAAAGTGTTGATAACTTTGGAAAAACACTTCAGACAGTTTAGATTTGATGTGCAACTACTAGAAAGACCCTTTCTGCTATAGTGGGAGGTTAAAATTTCATGTTCTGAAGCTTTCCTGAAAAGTTATGGCACAATGCACAAAAACGCTTTTCAGCCTGAGATAAGGTGGGTTTCGGAACGCCAAACATAAAAGTGTTGATAACTTTTGAAAAACACTTCAGACAGCTTAGATTTGATGTGCAACTACTAGAAAGACCCTTTCTGCTATAGTGGGAGGTTAAAATTTCATGTTCTGAAGCTTCCCTGAAAAGTTAGGGCACAATGCACAAAAACGCTTTTCAGCCTGAGATAAGGTGGGTTTCGGAACGCCAAACATAAAAGTGTTAATAACTTTGGAAAAACACTTCAGACAGTTTAGATTTGATGTGCAACTACTAGAAAGACCCTTTCTGCTATAGTGGGAGGTTAAAATTTCATGTTCTGAAGCTTCCCTGAAAAGTTATGGCACAATGCACAAAAACGCTTTTCAGCCTGAGATAAGGTGGGTTTCGGAACGCCAAACATAAAAGTGTTGATAACTTTTGAAAAACACTTCAGACAGCTTAGATTTGATGTGCAACTACTAGAAAGACCCTTTCTGCTATAGTGGGAGGTTAAAATTTCATGTTCTGAAGCTTCCCTGAAAAGTTATGGCACAATGCACAAAAACGCTTTTCAGCCTGAGATAAGGTGGGTTTCGGAACGCCAAACATAAAAGTGTTGATAACTTTGGAAAAACACTTCAGACTGTTTAGATTTGATGTGCAACTACTAGAAAGACCCTTTCTGCTATAGTGGGAGGTTAAAATTTCATGTTCTGAAGCTTCCCTGAAAAGTTATGGCACAATGCACAAAAACGCTTTTCAGCCTGAGATAAGGTGGGTTTCGGAACGCCAAACATAAAAGTGTTGATAACTTTGGAAAAACACTTCAGACAGTTTAGATTTGATGTGCAACTACTAGAAAGACCCTTTCTGCTATAGTGGGAGGTTAAAATTTCATGTTCTGAAGCTTCCCTGAAAAGTTATGGCACAATGCACAAAAACGCTTTTCAGCCTGAGATAAGGTGGGTTTCGGAACGCCAAACATAAAAGTGTTGATAACTTTCGAAAAACACTTCAGAGAGCTTAGATTTGATGTGCACCCACTAGAAAGACCCTTTCTGCTATAGTGGGAGGTTAAAATTTCATGTTCTGAAGCTTCCCTGAAAAGTTATGGCACAATGCGTAAAAACGCTTTTCAGCCTGAGATAAGGTGGGTTTCGGAACGCCAAACATAAAAGTGTTGATAACTTTGGAAAAACACTTCAGACAGTTTAGATTTGATGTGCAACTACTAGAAAGACCCTTTCTGCTATAGTGGGAGGTTAAAATTTCATGTTCTGAAGCTTTCCTGAAAAGTTATGGCACAATGCACAAAAACGCTTTTCAGCCTGAGATAAGGTGGGTTTCGGAACGCCAAACATAAAAGTGTTGATAACTTTGGAAAAACACTTCAGACAGTTTAGATTTGATGTGCAACTACTAGAAAGACCCTTTCTGCTATAGTGGGAGGTTAAAATTTCATGTTCTGAAGCTTTCCTGAAAAGTTATGGCACAATGCACAAAAACGCTTTTCAGCCTGAGATAAGGTGGGTTTCGGAACGCCAGACATAAAAGTGTTGATAACTTTTGAAAAACACTTCAGACAGCTTAGATTTGATGTGCAACTACTAGAAAGACCCTTTCTGCTATAGTGGGAGGTTAAAATTTCATGTTCTGAAGCTTCCCTGAAAAGTTATGGCACAATGCACAAAAACGCTTTTCAGCCTGAGATAAGGTGGGTTTCGGAACGCCAAACATAAAAGTGTTGATAACTTTGGAAAAACACTTCAGACAGTTTAGATTTGATGTGCAACTACTAGAAAGACCCTTTCTGCTATAGTGGGAGGTTAAAATTTCATGTTCTGAAGCTTCCCTGAAAAGTTATGGCACAATGCACAAAAACGCTTTTCAGCCTGAGATAAGGTGGGTTTCGGAACGCCAAACATAAAAGTGTTGATAACTTTCGAAAAACACTTCAGAGAGCTTAGATTTGATGTGCACCTACTAGAAAGACCCTTTCTGCTATAGTGGGAGGTTAAAATTTCATGTTCTGAAGCTTCCCTGAAAAGTTATGGCACAATGCGTAAAAACGCTTTTCAGCCTGAGATAAGGTGGGTTTCGGAACGCCAAACATAAAAGTGTTGATAACTTTGGAAAAACACTTCAGACAGTTTAGATTTGATGTGCAACTACTAGAAAGACCCTTTCTGCTATAGTGGGAGGTTAAAATTTCATGTTCTGAAGCTTTCCTGAAAAGTTATGGCACAATGCACAAAAACGCTTTTCAGCCTGAGATAAGGTGGGTTTCGGAACGCCAAACATAAAAGTGTTGATAACTTTTGAAAAACACTTCAGACAGCTTAGATTTGATGTGCAACTACTAGAAAGACCCTTTCTGCTATAGTGGGAGGTTAAAATTTCATGTTCTGAAGCTTCCCTGAAAAGTTATGGCACAATGCACAAAAACGCTTTTCAGCCTGAGATAAGGTGGGTTTCGGAACGCCAAACATAAAAGTGTTAATAACTTTGGAAAAACACTTCAGACAGTTTAGATTTGATGTGCAACTACTAGAAAGACCCTTTCTGCTATAGTGGGAGGTTAAAATTTCATGTTCTGAAGCTTCCCTGAAAAGTTATGGCACAATGCACAAAAACGCTTTTCAGCCTGAGATAAGGTGGGTTTCGGAACGCCAAACATAAAAGTGTTGATAACTTTTGAAAAACACTTCAGACAGCTTAGATTTGATGTGCAACTACTAGAAAGACCCTTTCTGCTATAGTGGGAGGTTAAAATTTCATGTTCTGAAGCTTCCCTGAAAAGTTATGGCACAATGCACAAAAACGCTTTTCAGCCTGAGATAAGGTGGGTTTCGGAACGCCAAACATAAAAGTGTTGATAACTTTGGAAAAACACTTCAGACTGTTTAGATTTGATGTGCAACTACTAGAAAGACCCTTTCTGCTATAGTGGGAGGTTAAAATTTCATGTTCTGAAGCTTCCCTGAAAAGTTATGGCACAATGCACAAAAACGCTTTTCAGCCTGAGATAAGGTGGGTTTCGGAACGCCAAACATAAAAGTGTTGATAACTTTGGAAAAACACTTCAGACAGTTTAGATTTGATGTGCAACTACTAGAAAGACCCTTTCTGCTATAGTGGGAGGTTAAAATTTCATGTTCTGAAGCTTCCCTGAAAAGTTATGGCACAATGCACAAAAACGCTTTTCAGCCTGAGATAAGGTGGGTTTCGGAACGCCAAACATAAAAGTGTTGATAACTTTCGAAAAACACTTCAGAGAGCTTAGATTTGATGTGCACCCACTAGAAAGACCCTTTCTGCTATAGTGGGAGGTTAAAATTTCATGTTCTGAAGCTTCCCTGAAAAGTTATGGCACAATGCGTAAAAACGCTTTTCAGCCTGAGATAAGGTGGGTTTCGGAACGCCAAACATAAAAGTGTTGATAACTTTGGAAAAACACTTCAGACAGTTTAGATTTGATGTGCAACTACTAGAAAGACCCTTTCTGCTATAGTGGGAGGTTAAAATTTCATGTTCTGAAGCTTTCCTGAAAAGTTATGGCACAATGCACAAAAACGCTTTTCAGCCTGAGATAAGGTGGGTTTCGGAACGCCAAACATAAAAGTGTTGATAACTTTGGAAAAACACTTCAGACAGTTTAGATTTGATGTGCAACTACTAGAAAGACCCTTTCTGCTATAGTGGGAGGTTAAAATTTCATGTTCTGAAGCTTTCCTGAAAAGTTATGGCACAATGCACAAAAACGCTTTTCAGCCTGAGATAAGGTGGGTTTCGGAACGCCAAACATAAAAGTGTTGATAACTTTTGAAAAACACTTCAGACAGCTTAGATTTGATGTGCAACTACTAGAAAGACCCTTTCTGCTATAGTGGGAGGTTAAAATTTCATGTTCTGAAGCTTCCCTGAAAACTTATGGCACAATGCACAAAAACGCTTTTCAGCCTGAGATAAGGTGGGTTTCGGAACGCCAAACATAAAAGTGTTGATAACTTTGGAAAAACACTTCAGACAGTTTAGATTTGATGTGCAACTACTAGAAAGACCCTTTCTGCTATAGTGGGAGGTTAAAATTTCATGTTCTGAAGCTTCCCTGAAAAGTTATGGCACAATGCACAAAAACGCTTTTCAGCCTGAGATAAGGTGGGTTTCGGAACGCCAAACATAAAAGTGTTAATAACTTTGGAAAAACACTTCAGACAGTTTAGATTTGATGTGCAACTACTAGAAAGACCCTTTCTGCTATAGTGGGAGGTTAAAATTTCATGTTCTGAAGCTTCCCTGAAAAGTTATGGCACAATGCACAAAAACGCTTTTCAGCCTGAGATAAGGTGGGTTTCGGAACGCCAAACATAAAAGTGTTGATAACTTTCGAAAAACACTTCAGAGAGCTTAGATTTGATGTGCACCTACTAGAAAGACCCTTTCTGCTATAGTGGGAGGTTAAAATTTCATGTTCTGAAGCTTCCCTGAAAAGTTATGGCACAATGCGTAAAAACGCTTTTCAGCCTGAGATAAGGTGGGTTTCGGAACGCCAAACATAAAAGTGTTGATAACTTTGGAAAAACACTTCAGACAGTTTAGATTTGATGTGCAACTACTAGAAAGACCCTTTCTGCTATAGTGGGAGGTTAAAATTTCATGTTCTGAAGCTTCCCTGAAAAGTTATGGCACAATGCACAAAAACGCTTTTCAGCCTGAGATAAGGTGGGTTTCGGAACGCCAAACATAAAAGTGTTAATAACTTTGGAAAAACACTTCAGACAGTTTAGATTTGATGTACAACTACTAGAAAGACCCTTTCTGCTATAGTGGGAGGTTAAAATTTCATGTTCTGAAGCTTTCATGAAAAGTTATGGCACAATGCACAAAAACGCTTTTCAGCCTGAGATAAGGTGGGTTTCGGAACGCCAAACATAAAAGTGTTGATAACTTTCGAAAAACACTTCAGAGAGCTTAGATTTGATGTGCACCTACTAGAAAGACCCTTTCTGCTATAGTGGGAGGTTAAAATTTCATGTTCTGAAGCTTCCCTGAAAAGTTATGGCACAATGCGTAAAAACGCTTTTCAGCCTGAGATAAGGTGGGTTTCGGAACGCCAAACATAAAAGTGTTGATAACTTTGGAAAAGCACTTCAGACAGTTTAGATTTGATGTGCAACTACTAGAAAGACCCTTTCTGCTATAGTGGGAGGTTAAAATTTCATGTTCTGAAGCTTTCCTGAAAAGTTATGGCACAATGCACAAAAACGCTTTTCAGCCTGAGATAAGGTGGGTTTCGGAACGCCAAACATAAAAGTGTTGATAACTTTCGAAAAACACTTCAGACAGCTTAGATTTGATGTGCACCTACTAGAAAGACCCTTTCTGCTATAGTGGGAGGTTAAAATTTCATGTTCTGAAGCTTCCCTGAAAAGTTATGGCACAATGCGTAAAAACGCTTTTCAGCCTGAGATAAGGTGGGTTTCGGAACGCCAAACATAAAAGTGTTGATAACTTTGGAAAAACACTTCAGACAGTTTAGATTTGATGTGCAACTACTAGAAAGACCCTTTCTGCTATAGTGGGAGGTTAAAATTTCATGTTCTGAAGCTTCCCTGAAAAGTTATGGCACAATGCACAAATACGCTTTTCAGCCTGAGATAAGGTGGGTTTCGGAACGCCAAACATAAAAGTGTTGATAACTTTCGAAAAACACTTCAGAGAGCTTAGATTTGATGTGCACCCACTAGAAAGACCCTTTCTGCTATAGTGGGAGGTTAAAATTTCATGTTCTGAAGCTTCCCTGAAAAGTTATGGCACAATGCTTAAAAACGCTTTTCAGCCTGAGATAAGGTGGGTTTCGGAACGCCAAACATAAAAGTGTTGATAACTTTGGAAAAACACTTCAGACAGTTTAGATTTGATGTGCAACTACTAGAAAGACCCTTTCTGCTATAGTGGGAGGTTAAAATTTCATGTTCTGAAGCTTCCCTGAAAAGTTATGGCACAATGCACAAAAACGCTTTTCAGCCTGAGATAAGGTGGGTTTCGGAACGCCAAACATAAAAGTGTTAATAACTTTGGAAAAACACTTCAGACAGTTTAGATTTGATGTGCAACTACTAGAAAGACCCTTTCTGCTATAGTGGGAGGTTAAAATTTCATGTTCTGAAGCTTCCCTGAAAAGTTATGGCACAATGCACAAAAACGCTTTTCAGCCTGAGATAAGGTGGGTTTCGGAACGCCAAACATAAAAGTGTTGATAACTTTTGAAAAACACTTCAGACAGCTTAGATTTGATGTGCAACTACTAGAAAGACCCTTTCTGCTATAGTGGGAGGTTAAAATTTCATGTTCTGAAGCTTCCCTGAAAAGTTATGGCACAATGCACAAAAACGCTTTTCAGCCTGAGATAAGGTGGGTTTCGGAACGCCAAACATAAAAGTGTTGATAACTTTGGAAAAACACTTCAGACAGTTTAGATTTGATGTGCAACTACTAGAAAGACCCTTTCTGCTATAGTGGGAGGTTAAAATTTCATGTTCTGAAGCTTCCCTGAAAAGTTATGGCACAATGCACAAAAACGCTTTTCAGCCTGAGATAAGGTGGGTTTCGGAACGCCAAACATAAAAGTGTTGATAACTTTGGAAAAACACTTCAGACAGTTTAGATTTGATGTGCAACTACTAGAAAGACCCTTTCTGCTATAGTGGGAGGTTAAAATTTCATGTTCTGAAGCTTCCCTGAAAAGTTATGGCACAATGCACAAAAACGCTTTTCAGCCTGAGATAAGGTGGGTTTCGGAACGCCAAACATAAAAGTGTTGATAACTTTCGAAAAACACTTCAGAGAGCTTAGATTTGATGTGCACCCACTAGAAAGACCCTTTCTGCTATAGTGGGAGGTTAAAATTTCATGTTCTGAAGCTTCCCTGAAAAGTTATGGCACAATGCGTAAAAACGCTTTTCAGCCTGAGATAAGGTGGGTTTCGGAACGCCAAACATAAAAGTGTTGATAACTTTGGAAAAACACTTCAGACAGTTTAGATTTGATGTGCAACTACTAGAAAGACCCTTTCTGCTATAGTGGGAGGTTAAAATTTCATGTTCTGAAGCTTTCCTGAAAAGTTATGGCACAATGCACAAAAACGCTTTTCAGCCTGAGATAAGGTGGGTTTCGGAACGCCAAACATAAAAGTGTTGATAACTTTGGAAAAACACTTCAGACAGTTTAGATTTGATGTGCAACTACTAGAAAGACCCTTTCTGCTATAGTGGGAGGTTAAAATTTCATGTTCTGAAGCTTTCCTGAAAAGTTATGGCACAATGCACAAAAACGCTTTTCAGCCTGAGATAAGGTGGGTTTCGGAACGCCAAACATAAAAGTGTTGATAACTTTTGAAAAACACTTCAGACAGCTTAGATTTGATGTGCAACTACTAGAAAGACCCTTTCTGCTATAGTGGGAGGTTAAAATTTCATGTTCTGAAGCTTCCCTGAAAACTTATGGCACAATGCACAAAAACGCTTTTCAGCCTGAGATAAGGTGGGTTTCGGAACGCCAAACATAAAAGTGTTGATAACTTTGGAAAAACACTTCAGACAGTTTAGATTTGATGTGCAACTACTAGAAAGACCCTTTCTGCTATAGTGGGAGGTTAAAATTTCATGTTCTGAAGCTTCCCTGAAAAGTTATGGCACAATGCACAAAAACGCTTTTCAGCCTGAGATAAGGTGGGTTTCGGAACGCCAAACATAAAAGTGTTGATAACTTTCGAAAAGCACTTCAGACAGCTTAGATTTGATGTGCACCTACTAGAAAGACCCTTTCTGCTATAGTGGGAGGTTAAAATTTCATGTTCTGAAGCTTTCCTGAAAAGTTATGGCACAATGCACAAAAACGCTTTTCAGCCTGAGATAAGGTGGGTTTCGGAACGCCAAACATAAAAGTGTTGATAACTTTTGAAAAACACTTCAGACAGCTTAGATTTGATGTGCAACTACTAGAAAGACCCTTTCTGCTATAGTGGGAGGTTAAAATTTCATGTTCTGAAGCTTCCCTGAAAAGTTATGGCACAATGCACAAAAACGCTTTTCAGCCTGAGATAAGGTGGGTTTCGGAACGCCAAACATAAAAGTGTTGATAACTTTGGAAAAACACTTCAGACAGTTTAGATTTGATGTGCAACTACTAGAAAGACCCTTTCTGCTATAGTGGGAGGTTAAAATTTCATGTTCTGAAGCTTCCCTGAAAAGTTATGGCACAATGCACAAAAACGCTTTTCAGCCTGAGATAAGGTGGGTTTCGGAACGCCAAACATAAAAGTGTTGATAACTTTGGAAAAACATTTCAGACAGTTTAGATTTGATGTGCAACTACTAGAAAGACCCTTTCTGCTATAGTGGGAGGTTAAAATTTCATGTTCTGAAGCTTCCCTGAAAAGTTATGGCACAATGCACAAAAACGCTTTTCAGCCTGAGATAAGGTGGGTTTCGGAACGCCAAACATAAAAGTGTTGATAACTTTTGAAAAACACTTCAGACAGCTTAGATTTGATGTGCAACTACTAGAAAGACCCTTTCTGCTATAGTGGGAGGTTAAAATTTCATGTTCTGAAGCTTCCCTGAAAAGTTATGGCACAATGCACAAAAACGCTTTTCAGCCTGAGATAAGGTGGGTTTCGGAACGCCAAACATAAAAGTGTTAATAACTTTGGAAAAACACTTCAGACAGTTTAGATTTGATGTGCAACTACTAGAAAGACCCTTTCTGCTATAGTGGGAGGTTAAAATTTCATGTTCTGAAGCTTCCCTGAAAAGTTATGGCACAATGCACAAAAACGCTTTTCAGCCTGAGATAAGGTGGGTTTCGGAACGCCAAACATAAAAGTGTTGATAACTTTTGAAAAACACTTCAGACAGCTTAGATTTGATGTGCAACTACTAGAAAGACCCTTTCTGCTATAGTGGGAGGTTAAAATTTCATGTTCTGAAGCTTCCCTGAAAAGTTATGGCACAATGCACAAAAACGCTTTTCAGCCTGAGATAAGGTGGGTTTCGGAACGCCAAACATAAAAGTGTTGATAACTTTGGAAAAACACTTCAGACTGTTTAGATTTGATGTGCAACTACTAGAAAGACCCTTTCTGCTATAGTGGGAGGTTAAAATTTCATGTTCTGAAGCTTCCCTGAAAAGTTATGGCACAATGCACAAAAACGCTTTTCAGCCTGAGATAAGGTGGGTTTCGGAACGCCAAACATAAAAGTGTTGATAACTTTGGAAAAACACTTCAGACAGTTTAGATTTGATGTGCAACTACTAGAAAGACCCTTTCTGCTATAGTGGGAGGTTAAAATTTCATGTTCTGAAGCTTCCCTGAAAAGTTATGGCACAATGCACAAAAACGCTTTTCAGCCTGAGATAAGGTGGGTTTCGGAACGCCAAACATAAAAGTGTTGATAACTTTCGAAAAACACTTCAGAGAGCTTAGATTTGATGTGCACCCACTAGAAAGACCCTTTCTGCTATAGTGGGAGGTTAAAATTTCATGTTCTGAAGCTTCCCTGAAAAGTTATGGCACAATGCGTAAAAACGCTTTTCAGCCTGAGATAAGGTGGGTTTCGGAACGCCAAACATAAAAGTGTTGATAACTTTGGAAAAACACTTCAGACAGTTTAGATTTGATGTGCAACTACTAGAAAGACCCTTTCTGCTATAGTGGGAGGTTAAAATTTCATGTTCTGAAGCTTTCCTGAAAAGTTATGGCACAATGCACAAAAACGCTTTTCAGCCTGAGATAAGGTGGGTTTCGGAACGCCAAACATAAAAGTGTTGATAACTTTGGAAAAACACTTCAGACAGTTTAGATTTGATGTGCAACTACTAGAAAGACCCTTTCTGCTATAGTGGGAGGTTAAAATTTCATGTTCTGAAGCTTTCCTGAAAAGTTATGGCACAATGCACAAAAACGCTTTTCAGCCTGAGATAAGGTGGGTTTCGGAACGCCAAACATAAAAGTGTTGATAACTTTTGAAAAACACTTCAGACAGCTTAGATTTGATGTGCAACTACTAGAAAGACCCTTTCTGCTATAGTGGGAGGTTAAAATTTCATGTTCTGAAGCTTCCCTGAAAACTTATGGCACAATGCACAAAAACGCTTTTCAGCCTGAGATAAGGTGGGTTTCGGAACGCCAAACATAAAAGTGTTGATAACTTTGGAAAAACACTTCAGACAGTTTAGATTTGATGTGCAACTACTAGAAAGACCCTTTCTGCTATAGTGGGAGGTTAAAATTTCATGTTCTGAAGCTTCCCTGAAAAGTTATGGCACAATGCACAAAAACGCTTTTCAGCCTGAGATAAGGTGGGTTTCGGAACGCCAAACATAAAAGTGTTAATAACTTTGGAAAAACACTTCAGACAGTTTAGATTTGATGTGCAACTACTAGAAAGACCCTTTCTGCTATAGTGGGAGGTTAAAATTTCATGTTCTGAAGCTTCCCTGAAAAGTTATGGCACAATGCACAAAAACGCTTTTCAGCCTGAGATAAGGTGGGTTTCGGAACGCCAAACATAAAAGTGTTGATAACTTTCGAAAAACACTTCAGAGAGCTTAGATTTGATGTGCACCTACTAGAAAGACCCTTTCTGCTATAGTGGGAGGTTAAAATTTCATGTTCTGAAGCTTCCCTGAAAAGTTATGGCACAATGCGTAAAAACGCTTTTCAGCCTGAGATAAGGTGGGTTTCGGAACGCCAAACATAAAAGTGTTGATAACTTTGGAAAAACACTTCAGACAGTTTAGATTTGATGTGCAACTACTAGAAAGACCCTTTCTGCTATAGTGGGAGGTTAAAATTTCATGTTCTGAAGCTTCCCTGAAAAGTTATGGCACAATGCACAAAAACGCTTTTCAGCCTGAGATAAGGTGGGTTTCGGAACGCCAAACATAAAAGTGTTAATAACTTTGGAAAAACACTTCAGACAGTTTAGATTTGATGTACAACTACTAGAAAGACCCTTTCTGCTATAGTGGGAGGTTAAAATTTCATGTTCTGAAGCTTTCATGAAAAGTTATGGCACAATGCACAAAAACGCTTTTCAGCCTGAGATAAGGTGGGTTTCGGAACGCCAAACATAAAAGTGTTGATAACTTTCGAAAAACACTTCAGAGAGCTTAGATTTGATGTGCACCTACTAGAAAGACCCTTTCTGCTATAGTGGGAGGTTAAAATTTCATGTTCTGAAGCTTCCCTGAAAAGTTATGGCACAATGCGTAAAAACGCTTTTCAGCCTGAGATAAGGTGGGTTTCGGAACGCCAAACATAAAAGTGTTGATAACTTTGGAAAAGCACTTCAGACAGTTTAGATTTGATGTGCAACTACTAGAAAGACCCTTTCTGCTATAGTGGGAGGTTAAAATTTCATGTTCTGAAGCTTTCCTGAAAAGTTATGGCACAATGCACAAAAACGCTTTTCAGCCTGAGATAAGGTGGGTTTCGGAACGCCAAACATAAAAGTGTTGATAACTTTCGAAAAACACTTCAGACAGCTTAGATTTGATGTGCACCTACTAGAAAGACCCTTTCTGCTATAGTGGGAGGTTAAAATTTCATGTTCTGAAGCTTCCCTGAAAAGTTATGGCACAATGCGTAAAAACGCTTTTCAGCCTGAGATAAGGTGGGTTTCGGAACGCCAAACATAAAAGTGTTGATAACTTTGGAAAAACACTTCAGACAGTTTAGATTTGATGTGCAACTACTAGAAAGACCCTTTCTGCTATAGTGGGAGGTTAAAATTTCATGTTCTGAAGCTTCCCTGAAAAGTTATGGCACAATGCACAAATACGCTTTTCAGCCTGAGATAAGGTGGGTTTCGGAACGCCAAACATAAAAGTGTTGATAACTTTCGAAAAACACTTCAGAGAGCTTAGATTTGATGTGCACCCACTAGAAAGACCCTTTCTGCTATAGTGGGAGGTTAAAATTTCATGTTCTGAAGCTTCCCTGAAAAGTTATGGCACAATGCTTAAAAACGCTTTTCAGCCTGAGATAAGGTGGGTTTCGGAACGCCAAACATAAAAGTGTTGATAACTTTGGAAAAACACTTCAGACAGTTTAGATTTGATGTGCAACTACTAGAAAGACCCTTTCTGCTATAGTGGGAGGTTAAAATTTCATGTTCTGAAGCTTCCCTGAAAAGTTATGGCACAATGCACAAAAACGCTTTTCAGCCTGAGATAAGGTGGGTTTCGGAACGCCAAACATAAAAGTGTTAATAACTTTGGAAAAACACTTCAGACAGTTTAGATTTGATGTGCAACTACTAGAAAGACCCTTTCTGCTATAGTGGGAGGTTAAAATTTCATGTTCTGAAGCTTCCCTGAAAAGTTATGGCACAATGCACAAAAACGCTTTTCAGCCTGAGATAAGGTGGGTTTCGGAACGCCAAACATAAAAGTGTTGATAACTTTTGAAAAACACTTCAGACAGCTTAGATTTGATGTGCAACTACTAGAAAGACCCTTTCTGCTATAGTGGGAGGTTAAAATTTCATGTTCTGAAGCTTCCCTGAAAAGTTATGGCACAATGCACAAAAACGCTTTTCAGCCTGAGATAAGGTGGGTTTCGGAACGCCAAACATAAAAGTGTTGATAACTTTGGAAAAACACTTCAGACAGTTTAGATTTGATGTGCAACTACTAGAAAGACCCTTTCTGCTATAGTGGGAGGTTAAAATTTCATGTTCTGAAGCTTCCCTGAAAAGTTATGGCACAATGCACAAAAACGCTTTTCAGCCTGAGATAAGGTGGGTTTCGGAACGCCAAACATAAAAGTGTTGATAACTTTGGAAAAACACTTCAGACAGTTTAGATTTGATGTGCAACTACTAGAAAGACCCTTTCTGCTATAGTGGGAGGTTAAAATTTCATGTTCTGAAGCTTCCCTGAAAAGTTATGGCACAATGCACAAAAACGCTTTTCAGCCTGAGATAAGGTGGGTTTCGGAACGCCAAACATAAAAGTGTTGATAACTTTCGAAAAACACTTCAGAGAGCTTAGATTTGATGTGCACCCACTAGAAAGACCCTTTCTGCTATAGTGGGAGGTTAAAATTTCATGTTCTGAAGCTTCCCTGAAAAGTTATGGCACAATGCGTAAAAACGCTTTTCAGCCTGAGATAAGGTGGGTTTCGGAACGCCAAACATAAAAGTGTTGATAACTTTGGAAAAACACTTCAGACAGTTTAGATTTGATGTGCAACTACTAGAAAGACCCTTTCTGCTATAGTGGGAGGTTAAAATTTCATGTTCTGAAGCTTTCCTGAAAAGTTATGGCACAATGCACAAAAACGCTTTTCAGCCTGAGATAAGGTGGGTTTCGGAACGCCAAACATAAAAGTGTTGATAACTTTGGAAAAACACTTCAGACAGTTTAGATTTGATGTGCAACTACTAGAAAGACCCTTTCTGCTATAGTGGGAGGTTAAAATTTCATGTTCTGAAGCTTTCCTGAAAAGTTATGGCACAATGCACAAAAACGCTTTTCAGCCTGAGATAAGGTGGGTTTCGGAACGCCAAACATAAAAGTGTTGATAACTTTTGAAAAACACTTCAGACAGCTTAGATTTGATGTGCAACTACTAGAAAGACCCTTTCTGCTATAGTGGGAGGTTAAAATTTCATGTTCTGAAGCTTCCCTGAAAACTTATGGCACAATGCACAAAAACGCTTTTCAGCCTGAGATAAGGTGGGTTTCGGAACGCCAAACATAAAAGTGTTGATAACTTTGGAAAAACACTTCAGACAGTTTAGATTTGATGTGCAACTACTAGAAAGACCCTTTCTGCTATAGTGGGAGGTTAAAATTTCATGTTCTGAAGCTTCCCTGAAAAGTTATGGCACAATGCACAAAAACGCTTTTCAGCCTGAGATAAGGTGGGTTTCGGAACGCCAAACATAAAAGTGTTGATAACTTTCGAAAAGCACTTCAGACAGCTTAGATTTGATGTGCACCTACTAGAAAGACCCTTTCTGCTATAGTGGGAGGTTAAAATTTCATGTTCTGAAGCTTTCCTGAAAAGTTATGGCACAATGCACAAAAACGCTTTTCAGCCTGAGATAAGGTGGGTTTCGGAACGCCAAACATAAAAGTGTTGATAACTTTTGAAAAACACTTCAGACAGCTTAGATTTGATGTGCAACTACTAGAAAGACCCTTTCTGCTATAGTGGGAGGTTAAAATTTCATGTTCTGAAGCTTCCCTGAAAAGTTATGGCACAATGCACAAAAACGCTTTTCAGCCTGAGATAAGGTGGGTTTCGGAACGCCAAACATAAAAGTGTTGATAACTTTGGAAAAACACTTCAGACAGTTTAGATTTGATGTGCAACTACTAGAAAGACCCTTTCTGCTATAGTGGGAGGTTAAAATTTCATGTTCTGAAGCTTCCCTGAAAAGTTATGGCACAATGCACAAAAACGCTTTTCAGCCTGAGATAAGGTGGGTTTCGGAACGCCAAACATAAAAGTGTTGATAACTTTGGAAAAACATTTCAGACAGTTTAGATTTGATGTGCAACTACTAGAAAGACCCTTTCTGCTATAGTGGGAGGTTAAAATTTCATGTTCTGAAGCTTCCCTGAAAAGTTATGGCACAATGCACAAAAACGCTTTTCAGCCTGAGATAAGGTGGGTTTCGGAACGCCAAACATAAAAGTGTTGATAACTTTCGAAAAACACTTCAGAGAGCTTAGATTTGATGTGCACCCACTAGAAAGACCCTTTCTGCTATAGTGGGAGGTTAAAATTTCATGTTCTGAAGCTTCCCTGAAAAGTTATGGCACAATGCGTAAAAACGCTTTTCAGCCTGAGATAAGGTGGGTTTCGGAACGCCAAACATAAAAGTGTTGATAACTTTGGAAAAACACTTCAGACAGTTTAGATTTGATGTGCAACTACTAGAAAGACCCTTTCTGCTATAGTGGGAGGTTAAAATTTCATGTTCTGAAGCTTTCCTGAAAAGTTATGGCACAATGCACAAAAACGCTTTTCAGCCTGAGATAAGGTGGGTTTCGGAACGCCAAACATAAAAGTGTTGATAACTTTGGAAAAACACTTCAGACAGTTTAGATTTGATGTGCAACTACTAGAAAGACCCTTTCTGCTATAGTGGGAGGTTAAAATTTCATGTTCTGAAGCTTTCCTGAAAAGTTATGGCACAATGCACAAAAACGCTTTTCAGCCTGAGATAAGGTGGGTTTCGGAACGCCAAACATAAAAGTGTTGATAACTTTTGAAAAACACTTCAGACAGCTTAGATTTGATGTGCAACTACTAGAAAGACCCTTTCTGCTATAGTGGGAGGTTAAAATTTCATGTTCTGAAGCTTCCCTGAAAACTTATGGCACAATGCACAAAAACGCTTTTCAGCCTGAGATAAGGTGGGTTTCGGAACGCCAAACATAAAAGTGTTGATAACTTTGGAAAAACACTTCAGACAGTTTAGATTTGATGTGCAACTACTAGAAAGACCCTTTCTGCTATAGTGGGAGGTTAAAATTTCATGTTCTGAAGCTTCCCTGAAAAGTTATGGCACAATGCACAAAAACGCTTTTCAGCCTGAGATAAGGTGGGTTTCGGAACGCCAAACATAAAAGTGTTGATAACTTTCGAAAAACACTTCAGAGAGCTTAGATTTGATGTGCACCTACTAGAAAGACCCTTTCTGCTATAGTGGGAGGTTAAAATTTCATGTTCTGAAGCTTCCCTGAAAAGTTATGGCACAATGCCTAAAAACGCTTTTCAGCCTGAGATAAGGTGGGTTTCGGAACGCCAAACATAAAAGTGTTGATAACTTTGGAAAAACACTTCAGACAGTTTAGATTTGATGTGCAACTACTAGAAAGACCCTTTCTGCTATAGTGGGAGGTTAAAATTTCATGTTCTGAAGCTTCCCTGAAAAGTTATGGCACAATGCACAAAAACGCTTTTCAGCCTGAGATAAGGTGGGTTTCGGAACGCCAAACATAAAAGTGTTGATAACTTTTGAAAAACACTTCAGACAGCTTAGATTTGATGTGCAACTACTAGAAAGACCCTTTCTGCTATAGTGGGAGGTTAAAATTTCATGTTCTGAAGCTTCCCTGAAAAGTTATGGCACAATGCACAAAAACGCTTTTCAGCCTGAGATAAGGTGGGTTTCGGAACGCCAAACATAAAAGTGTTGATAACTTTGGAAAAACACTTCAGACTGTTTAGATTTGATGTGCAACTACTAGAAAGACCCTTTCTGCTATAGTGGGAGGTTAAAATTTCATGTTCTGAAGCTTCCCTGAAAAGTTATGGCACAATGCACAAAAACGCTTTTCAGCCTGAGATAAGGTGGGTTTCGGAACGCCAAACATAAAAGTGTTGATAACTTTGGAAAAACACTTCAGACAGTTTAGATTTGATGTGCAACTACTAGAAAGACCCTTTCTGCTATAGTGGGAGGTTAAAATTTCATGTTCTGAAGCTTCCCTGAAAAGTTATGGCACAATGCACAAAAACGCTTTTCAGCCTGAGATAAGGTGGGTTTCGGAACGCCAAACATAAAAGTGTTGATAACTTTTGAAAAACACTTCAGACAGCTTAGATTTGATGTGCAACTACTAGAAAGACCCTTTCTGCTATAGTGGGAGGTTAAAATTTCATGTTCTGAAGCTTCCCTGAAAAGTTATGGCACAATGCACAAAAACGCTTTTCAGCCTGAGATAAGGTGGGTTTCGGAACGCCAAACATAAAAGTGTTGATAACTTTGGAAAAACACTTCAGACTGTTTAGATTTGATGTGCAACTACTAGAAAGACCCTTTCTGCTATAGTGGGAGGTTAAAATTTCATGTTCTGAAGCTTCCCTGAAAAGTTATGGCACAATGCACAAAAACGCTTTTCAGCCTGAGATAAGGTGGGTTTCGGAACGCCAAACATAAAAGTGTTGATAACTTTGGAAAAACACTTCAGACAGTTTAGATTTGATGTGCAACTACTAGAAAGACCCTTTCTGCTATAGTGGGAGGTTAAAATTTCATGTTCTGAAGCTTCCCTGAAAAGTTATGGCACAATGCACAAAAACGCTTTTCAGCCTGAGATAAGGTGGGTTTCGGAACGCCAAACATAAAAGTGTTGATAACTTTCGAAAAACACTTCAGAGAGCTTAGATTTGATGTGCACCCACTAGAAAGACCCTTTCTGCTATAGTGGGAGGTTAAAATTTCATGTTCTGAAGCTTCCCTGAAAAGTTATGGCACAATGCGTAAAAACGCTTTTCAGCCTGAGATAAGGTGGGTTTCGGAACGCCAAACATAAAAGTGTTGATAACTTTGGAAAAACACTTCAGACAGTTTAGATTTGATGTGCAACTACTAGAAAGACCCTTTCTGCTATAGTGGGAGGTTAAAATTTCATGTTCTGAAGCTTTCCTGAAAAGTTATGGCACAATGCACAAAAACGCTTTTCAGCCTGAGATAAGGTGGGTTTCGGAACGCCAAACATAAAAGTGTTGATAACTTTGGAAAAACACTTCAGACAGTTTAGATTTGATGTGCAACTACTAGAAAGACCCTTTCTGCTATAGTGGGAGGTTAAAATTTCATGTTCTGAAGCTTTCCTGAAAAGTTATGGCACAATGCACAAAAACGCTTTTCAGCCTGAGATAAGGTGGGTTTCGGAACGCCAAACATAAAAGTGTTGATAACTTTTGAAAAACACTTCAGACAGCTTAGATTTGATGTGCAACTACTAGAAAGACCCTTTCTGCTATAGTGGGAGGTTAAAATTTCATGTTCTGAAGCTTCCCTGAAAACTTATGGCACAATGCACAAAAACGCTTTTCAGCCTGAGATAAGGTGGGTTTCGGAACGCCAAACATAAAAGTGTTGATAACTTTGGAAAAACACTTCAGACAGTTTAGATTTGATGTGCAACTACTAGAAAGACCCTTTCTGCTATAGTGGGAGGTTAAAATTTCATGTTCTGAAGCTTCCCTGAAAAGTTATGGCACAATGCACAAAAACGCTTTTCAGCATGAGATAAGGTGGGTTTCGGAACGCCAAACATAAAAGTGTTAATAACTTTGGAAAAACACTTCAGACAGTTTAGATTTGATGTGCAACTACTAGAAAGACCCTTTCTGCTATAGTGGGAGGTTAAAATTTCATGTTCTGAAGCTTCCCTGAAAAGTTATGGCACAATGCACAAAAACGCTTTTCAGCCTGAGATAAGGTGGGTTTCGGAACGCCAAACATAAAAGTGTTGATAACTTTCGAAAAACACTTCAGAGAGCTTAGATTTGATGTGCACCTACTAGAAAGACCCTTTCTGCTATAGTGGGAGGTTAAAATTTCATGTTCTGAAGCTTCCCTGAAAAGTTATGGCACAATGCGTAAAAACGCTTTTCAGCCTGAGATAAGGTGGGTTTCGGAACGCCAAACATAAAAGTGTTGATAACTTTGGAAAAACACTTCAGACAGTTTAGATTTGATGTGCAACTACTAGAAAGACCCTTTCTGCTATAGTGGGAGGTTAAAATTTCATGTTCTGAAGCTTCCCTGAAAAGTTATGGCACAATGCACAAAAACGCTTTTCAGCCTGAGATAAGGTGGGTTTCGGAACGCCAAACATAAAAGTGTTAATAACTTTGGAAAAACACTTCAGACAGTTTAGATTTGATGTGCAACTACTAGAAAGACCCTTTCTGCTATAGTGGGAGGTTAAAATTTCATGTTCTGAAGCTTTCATGAAAAGTTATGGCACAATGCACAAAAACGCTTTTCAGCCTGAGATAAGGTGGGTTTCGGAACGCCAAACATAAAAGTGTTGATAACTTTCGAAAAACACTTCAGAGAGCTTAGATTTGATGTGCACCTACTAGAAAGACCCTTTCTGCTATAGTGGGAGGTTAAAATTTCATGTTCTGAAGCTTCCCTGAAAAGTTATGGCACAATGCGTAAAAACGCTTTTCAGCCTGAGATAAGGTGGGTTTCGGAACGCCAAACATAAAAGTGTTGATAACTTTGGAAAAACACTTCAGACAGTTTAGATTTGATGTGCAACTACTAGAAAGACCCTTTCTGCTATAGTGGGAGGTTAAAATTTCATGTTCTGAAGCTTTCCTGAAAAGTTATGGCACAATGCACAAAAACGCTTTTCAGCCTGAGATAAGGTGGGTTTCGGAACGCCAAACATAAAAGTGTTGATAACTTTCGAAAAACACTTCAGACAGCTTAGATTTGATGTGCACCTACTAGAAAGACCCTTTCTGCTATAGTGGGAGGTTAAAATTTCATGTTCTGAAGCTTCCCTGAAAAGTTATGGCACAATGCGTAAAAACGCTTTTCAGCCTGAGATAAGGTGGGTTTCGGAACGCCAAACATAAAAGTGTTGATAACTTTGGAAAAACACTTCAGACAGTTTAGATTTGATGTGCAACTACTAGAAAGACCCTTTCTGCTATAGTGGGAGGTTAAAATTTCATGTTCTGAAGCTTCCCTGAAAAGTTATGGCACAATGCACAAAAACGCTTTTCAGCCTGAGATAAG
Organism: Synchiropus splendidus; assembly: GCF_027744825.2. Classification (NCBI taxonomy): domain Eukaryota; kingdom Metazoa; phylum Chordata; class Actinopteri; order Syngnathiformes; family Callionymidae; genus Synchiropus; species Synchiropus splendidus. Next base: position 22,466,349 of record NC_071348.1, read on the forward strand.
GTGGGTTTCGGAACGCCAAACATAAAAGTGTTAATAACTTTGGAAAAACACTTCAGACAGTTTAGATTTGATGTGCAACTACTAGAAAGACCCTTTCTGCTATAGTGGGAGGTTAAAATTTCATGTTCTGAAGCTTCCCTGAAAAGTTATGGCACAATGCACAAAAACGCTTTTCAGCCTGAGATAAGGTGGGTTTCGGAACGCCAAACATAAAAGTGTTAATAACTTTGGAAAAACACTTCAGACAGTTTAGATTCGATGTGCAACTACTAGAAAGACCCTTTCTGCTATAGTGGGAGGTTAAAATTTCATGTTCTGAAGCTTCCCTGAAAAGTTATGGCACAATGCACAAAAACGCTTTTCAGCCTGAGATAAGGTGGGTTTCGGAACGCCAAACATAAAAGTGTTGATAACTTTCGAAAAACACTTCAGACAGCTTAGATTTGATGTGCACCTACTAGAAAGACCCTTTCTGCTATAGTGGGAGGTTAAAATTTCATGTTCTGAAGCTTCCCTGAAAAGTTATGGCACAATGCACAAAAACGCTTTTCAGCCTGAGATAAGGTGGGTTTCGGAACGCCAAACATAAAAGTGTTGATAACTTTCGAAAAACACTTCAGAGAGCTTAGATTTGATGTGCACCCACTAGAAAGACCCTTTCTGCTATAGTGGGAGGTTAAAATTTCATGTTCTGAAGCTTTCCTGAAAAGTTATGGCACAATGCACAAAAACGCTTTTCAGCCTGAGATAAGGTGGGTTTCGGAACGCCAAACATAAAAGTGTTGATAACTTTCGAAAAACACTTCAGAGAGCTTAGATTTGATGTGCACCCACTAGAAAGACCCTTTCTGCTATAGTGGGAGGTTAAAATTTCATGTTCTGAAGCTTTCCTGAAAAGTTATGGCACAATGCACAAAAACGCTTTTCAGCCTGAGATAAGGTGGGTTTCGGAACGCCAAACATAAAAGTGTTGATAACTTTCGAAAAACACTTCAGAGAGCTTAGATTTGATGTGCACCCACTAGAAAGACCCTTTCTGCTATAGTGGGAGGTTAAAATTTCATGTTCTGAAGCTTCCCTGAAAAGTTATGGCACAATGCTTAAAAACGCTTTTCAGCCTGAGATAAGGTGGGTTTCGGAACGCCAAACATAAAAGTGTTGATAACTTTGGAAAAACACTTCAGACAGTTTAGATTTGATGTGCAACTACTAGAAAGACCCTTTCTGCTATAGTGGGAGGTTAAAATTTCATGTTCTGAAGCTTCCCTGAAAAGTTATGGCACAATGCACAAAAACGCTTTTCAGCCTGAGATAAGGTGGGTTTCGGAACGCCAAACATAAAAGTGTTGATAACTTTGGAAAAACACTTCAGACAGTTTAGATTTGATGTGCAACTACTAGAAAGACCCTTTCTGCTATAGTGGGAGGTTAAAATTTCATGTTCTGAAGCTTCCCTGAAAAGTTATGGCACAATGCACAAAAACGCTTTTCAGCCTGAGATAAGGTGGGTTTCGGAACGCCAAACATAAAAGTGTTGATAACTTTCGAAAAACACTTCAGAGAGCTTAGATTTGATGTGCACCCACTAGAAAGACCCTTTCTGCTATAGTGGGAGGTTAAAATTTCATGTTCTGAAGCTTCCCTGAAAAGTTATGGCACAATGCGTAAAAACGCTTTTCAGCCTGAGATAAGGTGGGTTTCGGAACGCCAAACATAAAAGTGTTGATAACTTTGGAAAAACACTTCAGACAGTTTAGATTTGATGTGCAACTACTAGAAAGACCCTTTCTGCTATAGTGGGAGGTTAAAATTTCATGTTCTGAAGCTTTCCTGAAAAGTTATGGCACAATGCACAAAAACGCTTTTCAGCCTGAGATAAGGTGGGTTTCGGAACGCCAAACATAAAAGTGTTGATAACTTTGGAAAAACACTTCAGACAGTTTAGATTTGATGTGCAACTACTAGAAAGACCCTTTCTGCTATAGTGGGAGGTTAAAATTTCATGTTCTGAAGCTTTCCTGAAAAGTTATGGCACAATGCACAAAAACGCTTTTCAGCCTGAGATAAGGTGGGTTTCGGAACGCCAAACATAAAAGTGTTGATAACTTTTGAAAAACACTTCAGACAGCTTAGATTTGATGTGCAACTACTAGAAAGACCCTTTCTGCTATAGTGGGAGGTTAAAATTTCATGTTCTGAAGCTTCCCTGAAAACTTATGGCACAATGCACAAAAACGCTTTTCAGCCTGAGATAAGGTGGGTTTCGGAACGCCAAACATAAAAGTGTTGATAACTTTGGAAAAACACTTCAGACAGTTTAGATTTGATGTGCAACTACTAGAAAGACCCTTTCTGCTATAGTGGGAGGTTAAAATTTCATGTTCTGAAGCTTCCCTGAAAAGTTATGGCACAATGCACAAAAACGCTTTTCAGCCTGAGATAAGGTGGGTTTCGGAACGCCAAACATAAAAGTGTTGATAACTTTCGAAAAACACTTCAGAGAGCTTAGATTTGATGTGCACCTACTAGAAAGACCCTTTCTGCTATAGTGGGAGGTTAAAATTTCATGTTCTGAAGCTTCCCTGAAAAGTTATGGCACAATGCGTAAAAACGCTTTTCAGCCTGAGATAAGGTGGGTTTCGGAACGCCAAACATAAAAGTGTTGATAACTTTGGAAAAACACTTCAGACAGTTTAGATTTGATGTGCAACTACTAGAAAGACCCTTTCTGCTATAGTGGGAGGTTAAAATTTCATGTTCTGAAGCTTTCCTGAAAAGTTATGGCACAATGCACAAAAACGCTTTTCAGCCTGAGATAAGGTGGGTTTCGGAACGCCAAACATAAAAGTGTTGATAACTTTTGAAAAACACTTCAGACAGCTTAGATTTGATGTGCAACTACTAGAAAGACCCTTTCTGCTATAGTGGGAGGTTAAAATTTCATGTTCTGAAGCTTCCCTGAAAAGTTATGGCACAATGCACAAAAACGCTTTTCAGCCTGAGATAAGGTGGGTTTCGGAACGCCAAACATAAAAGTGTTGATAACTTTGGAAAAACACTTCAGACAGTTTAGATTTGATGTGCAACTACTAGAAAGACCCTTTCTGCTATAGTGGGAGGTTAAAATTTCATGTTCTGAAGCTTCCCTGAAAAGTTATGGCACAATGCACAAAAACGCTTTTCAGCCTGAGATAAGGTGGGTTTCGGAACGCCAAACATAAAAGTGTTAATAACTTTGGAAAAACACTTCAGACAGTTTAGATTTGATGTGCAACTACTAGAAAGACCCTTTCTGCTATAGTGGGAGGTTAAAATTTCATGTTCTGAAGCTTCCCTGAAAAGTTATGGCACAATGCACAAAAACGCTTTTCAGCCTGAGATAAGGTGGGTTTCGGAACGCCAAACATAAAAGTGTTGATAACTTTCGAAAAACACTTCAGAGAGCTTAGATTTGATGTGCACCTACTAGAAAGACCCTTTCTGCTATAGTGGGAGGTTAAAATTTCATGTTCTGAAGCTTCCCTGAAAAGTTATGGCACAATGCGTAAAAACGCTTTTCAGCCTGAGATAAGGTGGGTTTCGGAACGCCAAACATAAAAGTGTTGATAACTTTGGAAAAACACTTCAGACAGTTTAGATTTGATGTGCAACTACTAGAAAGACCCTTTCTGCTATAGTGGGAGGTTAAAATTTCATGTTCTGAAGCTTCCCTGAAAAGCTATGGCACAATGCGTAAAAACGCTTTTCAGCCTGAGATAAGGTGGGTTTCGGAACGCCAAACATAAAAGTGTTGATAACTTTGGAAAAACACTTCAGACAGTTTAGATTTGATGTGCAACTACTAGAAAGACCCTGTCTGCTATAGTGGGAGGTTAAAATTTCATGTTCTGAAGCTTTCCTGAAAAGTTATGGCACAATGCACAAAAACGCTTTTCAGCCTGAGATAAGGTGGGTTTCGGAACGCCAAACATAAAAGTGTTGATAACTTTGGAAAAACACTTCAGACAGTTTAGATTTGATGTGCAACTACTAGAAAGACCCTTTCTGCTATAGTGGGAGGTTAAAATTTCATGTTCTGAAGCTTTCCTGAAAAGTTATGGCACAATGCACAAAAACGCTTTTCAGCCTGAGATAAGGTGGGTTTCGGAACGCCAAACATAAAAGTGTTGATAACTTTTGAAAAACACTTCAGACAGCTTAGATTTGATGTGCAACTACTAGAAAGACCCTTTCTGCTATAGTGGGAGGTTAAAATTTCATGTTCTGAAGCTTCCCTGAAAAGTTATGGCACAATGCACAAAAACGCTTTTCAGCCTGAGATAAGGTGGGTTTCGGAACGCCAAACATAAAAGTGTTGATAACTTTGGAAAAACACTTCAGACAGTTTAGATTTGATGTGCAACTACTAGAAAGACCCTTTCTGCTATAGTGGGAGGTTAAAATTTCATGTTCTGAAGCTTCCCTGAAAAGTTATGGCACAATGCACAAAAACGCTTTTCAGCCTGAGATAAGGTGGGTTTCGGAACGCCAAACATAAAAGTGTTGATAACTTTGGAAAAACACTTCAGACAGTTTAGATTTGATGTGCAACTACTAGAAAGACCCTTTCTGCTATAGTGGGAGGTTAAAATTTCATGTTCTGAAGCTTCCCTGAAAAGTTATGGCACAATGCACAAAAACGCTTTTCAGCCTGAGATAAGGTGGGTTTCGGAACGCCAAACATAAAAGTGTTGATAACTTTCGAAAAACACTTCAGAGAGCTTAGATTTGATGTGCACCTACTAGAAAGACCCTTTCTGCTATAGTGGGAGGTTAAAATTTCATGTTCTGAAGCTTCCCTGAAAAGTTATGGCACAATGCGTAAAAACGCTTTTCAGCCTGAGATAAGGTGGGTTTCGGAACGCCAAACATAAAAGTGTTGATAACTTTGGAAAAACACTTCAGACAGTTTAGATTTGATGTGCAACTACTAGAAAGACCCTTTCTGCTATAGTGGGAGGTTAAAATTTCATGTTCTGAAGCTTTCCTGAAAAGTTATGGCACAATGCACAAAAACGCTTTTCAGCCTGAGATAAGGTGGGTTTCGGAACGCCAAACATAAAAGTGTTGATAACTTTGGAAAAACACTTCAGACAGTTTAGATTTGATGTGCAACTACTAGAAAGACCCTTTCTGCTATAGTGGGAGGTTAAAATTTCATGTTCTGAAGCTTTCCTGAAAAGTTATGGCACAATGCACAAAAACGCTTTTCAGCCTGAGATAAGGTGGGTTTCGGAACGCCAAACATAAAAGTGTTGATAACTTTTGAAAAACACTTCAGACAGCTTAGATTTGATGTGCAACTACTAGAAAGACCCTTTCTGCTATAGTGGGAGGTTAAAATTTCATGTTCTGAAGCTTCCCTGAAAACTTATGGCACAATGCACAAAAACGCTTTTCAGCCTGAGATAAGGTGGGTTTCGGAACGCCAAACATAAAAGTGTTGATAACTTTGGAAAAACACTTCAGACAGTTTAGATTTGATGTGCAACTACTAGAAAGACCCTTTCTGCTATAGTGGGAGGTTAAAATTTCATGTTCTGAAGCTTCCCTGAAAAGTTATGGCACAATGCGTAAAAACGCTTTTCAGCCTGAGATAAGGTGGGTTTCGGAACGCCAAACATAAAAGTGTTGATAACTTTGGAAAAACACTTCAGACAGTTTAGATTTGATGTGCAACTACTAGAAAGACCCTTTCTGCTATAGTGGGAGGTTAAAATTTCATGTTCTGAAGCTTCCCTGAAAAGTTATGGCACAATGCACAAAAACGCTTTTCAGCCTGAGATAAGGTGGGTTTCGGAACGCCAAACATAAAAGTGTTAATAACTTTGGAAAAACACTTCAGACAGTTTAGATTTCATGTGCAACTACTAGAAAGACCCTTTCTGCTATAGTGGGAGGTTAAAATTTCATGTTCTGAAGCTTTCCTGAAAAGTTATGGCACAATGCACAAAAACGCTTTTCAGCCTGAGATAAGGTGGGTTTCGGAACGCCAAACATAAAAGTGTTGATAACTTTCGAAAAACACTTCAGAGAGCTTAGATTTGATGTGCACCTACTAGAAAGACCCTTTCTGCTATAGTGGGAGGTTAAAATTTCATGTTCTGAAGCTTCCCTGAAAAGTTATGGCACAATGCGTAAAAACGCTTTTCAGCCTGAGATAAGGTGGGTTTTGGAACGCCAAACATAAAAGTGTTGATAACTTTGGAAAAACACTTCAGACAGTTTAGATTTGATGTGCAACTACTAGAAAGACCCTTTCTGCTATAGTGGGAGGTTAAAATTTCATGTTCTGAAGCTTCCCTGAAAAGTTATGGCACAATGCACAAAAACGCTTTTCAGCCTGAGATAAGGTGGGTTTCGGAACGCCAAACATGAAAGTGTTGATAACTTTCGAAAAACACTTCAGAGAGCTTAGATTTGATGTGCACCTACTAGAAAGACCCTTTCTGCTATAGTGGGAGGTTAAAATTTCATGTTCTGAAGCTTCCCTGAAAAGTTATGGCACAATGCGTAAAAACGCTTTTCAGCCTGAGATAAGGTGGGTTTCGGAACGCCAAACATAAAAGTGTTGATAACTTTGGAAAAACACTTCAGACAGTTTAGATTTGATGTGCAACTACTAGAAAGACCCTTTCTGCTATAGTGGGAGGTTAAAATTTCATGTTCTGAAGCTTTCCTGAAAAGTTATGGCACAATGCACAAAAACGCTTTTCAGCCTGAGATAAGGTGGGTTTCGGAACGCCAAACATAAAAGTGTTGATAACTTTGGAAAAACACTTCAGACAGTTTAGATTTGATGTGCAACTACTAGAAAGACCCTTTCTGCTATAGTGGGAGGTTAAAATTTCATGTTCTGAAGCTTTCCTGAAAAGTTATGGCACAATGCACAAAAACGCTTTTCAGCCTGAGATAAGGTGGGTTTCGGAACGCCAAACATAAAAGTGTTGATAACTTTTGAAAAACACTTCAGACAGCTTAGATTTGATGTGCAACTACTAGAAAGACCCTTTCTGCTATAGTGGGAGGTTAAAATTTCATGTTCTGAAGCTTCCCTGAAAACTTATGGCACAATGCACAAAAACGCTTTTCAGCCTGAGATAAGGTGGGTTTCGGAACGCCAAACATAAAAGTGTTGATAACTTTGGAAAAACACTTCAGACAGTTTAGATTTGATGTGCAACTACTAGAAAGACCCTTTCTGCTATAGTGGGAGGTTAAAATTTCATGTTCTGAAGCTTCCCTGAAAAGTTATGGCACAATGCGTAAAAACGCTTTTCAGCCTGAGATAAGGTGGGTTTCGGAACGCCAAACATAAAAGTGTTGATAACTTTGGAAAAACACTTCAGACAGTTTAGATTTGATGTGCAACTACTAGAAAGACCCTTTCTGCTATAGTGGGAGGTTAAAATTTCATGTTCTGAAGCTTCCCTGAAAAGTTATGGCACAATGCACAAAAACGCTTTTCAGCCTGAGATAAGGTGGGTTTCGGAACGCCAAACATAAAAGTGTTAATAACTTTGGAAAAACACTTCAGACAGTTTAGATTTCATGTGCAACTACTAGAAAGACCCTTTCTGCTATAGTGGGAGGTTAAAATTTCATGTTCTGAAGCTTTCCTGAAAAGTTATGGCACAATGCACAAAAACGCTTTTCAGCCTGAGATAAGGTGGGTTTCGGAACGCCAAACATAAAAGTGTTGATAACTTTCGAAAAACACTTCAGAGAGCTTAGATTTGATGTGCACCTACTAGAAAGACCCTTTCTGCTATAGTGGGAGGTTAAAATTTCATGTTCTGAAGCTTCCCTGAAAAGTTATGGCACAATGCGTAAAAACGCTTTTCAGCCTGAGATAAGGTGGGTTTTGGAACGCCAAACATAAAAGTGTTGATAACTTTGGAAAAACACTTCAGACAGTTTAGATTTGATGTGCAACTACTAGAAAGACCCTTTCTGCTATAGTGGGAGGTTAAAATTTCATGTTCTGAAGCTTTCCTGAAAAGTTATGGCACAATGCACAAAAACGCTTTTCAGCCTGAGATAAGGTGGGTTTCGGAACGCCAAACATAAAAGTGTTCATAACTTTGGAAAAACACTTCAGACAGTTTAGATTTGATGTGCAACTACTAGAAAGACCCTTTCTGCTATAGTGGGAGGTTAAAATTTCATGTTCTGAAGCTTCCCTGAAAAGTTATGGCACAATGCACAAAAACGCTTTTCAGCCTGATATAAGGTGGGTTTCGGAACGCCAAACATAAAAGTGTTAATAACTTTGGAAAAACACTTCAGACAGTTTAGATTTGATGTGCAACTACTAGAAAGACCCTTTCTGCTATAGTGGGAGGTTAAAATTTCATGTTCTGAAGCTTCCCTGAAAAGTTATGGCACAATGCACAAAAACGCTTTTCAGCCTGAGATAAGGTGGGTTTCGGAACGCCAAACATAAAAGTGTTGATAACTTTCGAAAAACACTTCAGAGAGCTTAGATTTGATGTGCACCTACTAGAAAGACCCTTTCTGCTATAGTGGGAGGTTAAAATTTCATGTTCTGAAGCTTCCCTGAAAAGTTATGGCACAATGCGTAAAAACGCTTTTCAGCCTGAGATAAGGTGGGTTTCGGAACGCCAAACATAAAAGTGTTGATAACTTTGGAAAAACACTTCAGACAGTTTAGATTTGATGTGCAACTACTAGAAAGACCCTTTCTGCTATAGTGGGAGGTTAAAATTTCATGTTCTGAAGCTTCCCTGAAAAGTTATGGCACAATGCACAAAAACGCTTTTCAGCCTGAGATAAGGTGGGTTTCGGAACGCCAAACATAAAAGTGTTAATAACTTTGGAAAAACACTTCAGACAGTTTAGATTTGATGTGCAACTACTAGAAAGACCCTTTCTGCTATAGTGGGAGGTTAAAATTTCATGTTCTGAAGCTTTCATGAAAAGTTATGGCACAATGCACAAAAACGCTTTTCAGCCTGAGATAAGGTGGGTTTCGGAACGCCAAACATAAAAGTGTTGATAACTTTCGAAAAACACTTCAGAGAGCTTAGATTTGATGTGCACCTACTAGAAAGACCCTTTCTGCTATAGTGGGAGGTTAAAATTTCATGTTCTGAAGCTTCCCTGAAAAGTTATGGCACAATGCGTAAAAACGCTTTTCAGCCTGAGATAAGGTGGGTTTCGGAACGCCAAACATAAAAGTGTTGATAACTTTCGAAAAACATTTCAGACAGCTTAGATTTGATGTGCACCTACTAGAAAGACCCTTTCTGCTATAGTGGGAGGTTAAAATTTCATGTTCTGAAGCTTCCCTGAAAAGTTATGGCACAATGCGTAAAAACGCTTTTCAGCCTGAGATAAGGTGGGTTTCGGAACGCCAAACATAAAAGTGTTGATAACTTTGGAAAAACACTTCAGACAGTTTAGATTTGATGTGCAACTACTAGAAAGACCCTTTCTGCTATAGTGGGAGGTTAAAATTTCATGTTCTGAAGCTTCCCTGAAAAGTTATGGCACAATGCACAAAAACGCTTTTCAGCCTGAGATAAGGTGGGTTTCGGAACGCCAAACATAAAAGTGTTAATAACTTTGGAAAAACACTTCAGACAGTTTAGATTTGATGTGCAACTACTAGAAAGACCCTTTCTGCTATAGTGGGAGGTTAAAATTTCATGTTCTGAAGCTTCCCTGAAAAGTTATGGCACAATGCACAAAAACGCTTTTCAGCCTGAGATAAGGTGGGTTTCGGAACGCCAAACATAAAAGTGTTAATGACTTTGGAAAAACACTTCAGACAGTTTTGATTCGATGTGCAACTACTAGAAAGACCCTTTCTGCTATAGTGGGAGGTTAAAATTTCATGTTCTGAAGCTTCCCTGAAAAGTTATGGCACAATGCACAAAAACGCTTTTCAGCCTGAGATAAGGTGGGTTTCGGAACGCCAAACATAAAAGTGTTGATAACTTTCGAAAAACACTTCAGACAGCTTAGATTTGATGTGCACCTACTAGAAAGACCCTTTCTGCTATAGTGGGAGGTTAAAATTTCATGTTCTGAAGCTTTCCTGAAAAGTTATGGCACAATGCACAAAAACGCTTTTCAGCCTGAGATAAGGTGGGTTTCGGAACGCCAAACATAAAAGTGTTGATAACTTTTGAAAAACACTTCAGACAGCTTAGATTTGATGTGCAACTACTAGAAAGACCCTTTCTGCTATAGTGGGAGGTTAAAATTTCATGTTCTGAAGCTTCCCTGAAAAGTTATGGCACAATGCACAAAAACGCTTTTCAGCCTGAGATAAGGTGGGTTTCGGAACGCCAAACATAAAAGTGTTGATAACTTTGGAAAAACACTTCAGACAGTTTAGATTTGATGTGCAACTACTAGAAAGACCCTTTCTGCTATAGTGGGAGGTTAAAATTTCATGTTCTGAAGCTTCCCTGAAAAGTTATGGCACAATGCACAAAAACGCTTTTCAGCCTGAGATAAGGTGGGTTTCGGAACGCCAAACATAAAAGTGTTGATAACTTTGGAAAAACACTTCAGACAGTTTAGATTTGATGTGCAACTACTAGAAAGACCCTTTCTGCTATAGTGGGAGGTTAAAATTTCATGTTCTGAAGCTTCCCTGAAAAGTTATGGCACAATGCACAAAAACGCTTTTCAGCCTGAGATAAGGTGGGTTTCGGAACGCCAAACATAAAAGTGTTGATAACTTTCGAAAAACACTTCAGAGAGCTTAGATTTGATGTGCACCTACTAGAAAGACCCTTTCTGCTATAGTGGGAGGTTAAAATTTCATGTTCTGAAGCTTCCCTGAAAAGTTATGGCACAATGCGTAAAAACGCTTTTCAGCCTGAGATAAGGTGGGTTTCGGAACGCCAAACATAAAAGTGTTGATAACTTTGGAAAAACACTTCAGACAGTTTAGATTTGATGTGCAACTACTAGAAAGACCCTTTCTGCTATAGTGGGAGGTTAAAATTTCATGTTCTGAAGCTTTCCTGAAAAGTTATGGCACAATGCACAAAAACGCTTTTCAGCCTGAGATAAGGTGGGTTTCGGAACGCCAAACATAAAAGTGTTGATAACTTTGGAAAAACACTTCAGACAGTTTAGATTTGATGTGCAACTACTAGAAAGACCCTTTCTGCTATAGTGGGAGGTTAAAATTTCATGTTCTGAAGCTTTCCTGAAAAGTTATGGCACAATGCACAAAAACGCTTTTCAGCCTGAGATAAGGTGGGTTTCGGAACGCCAAACATAAAAGTGTTGATAACTTTTGAAAAACACTTCAGACAGCTTAGATTTGATGTGCAACTACTAGAAAGACCCTTTCTGCTATAGTGGGAGGTTAAAATTTCATGTTCTGAAGCTTCCCTGAAAACTTATGGCACAATGCACAAAAACGCTTTTCAGCCTGAGATAAGGTGGGTTTCGGAACGCCAAACATAAAAGTGTTGATAACTTTGGAAAAACACTTCAGACAGTTTAGATTTGATGTGCAACTACTAGAAAGACCCTTTCTGCTATAGTGGGAGGTTAAAATTTCATGTTCTGAAGCTTCCCTGAAAAGTTATGGCACAATGCACAAAAACGCTTTTCAGCCTGAGATAAGGTGGGTTTCGGAACGCCAAACATAAAAGTGTTCATAACTTTCGAAAAACACTTCAGAGAGCTTAGATTTGATGTGCACCTACTAGAAAGACCCTTTCTGCTATAGTGGGAGGTTAAAATTTCATGTTCTGAAGCTTCCCTGAAAAGTTATGGCACAATGCGTAAAAACGTTTTTCAGCCTGAGATAAGGTGGGTTTCGGAACGCCAAACATAAAAGTGTTGATAACTTTGGAAAAACACTTCAGACAGTTTAGATTTGATGTGCAACTACTAGAAAGACCCTTTCTGCTATAGTGGGAGGTTAAAATTTCATGTTCTGAAGCTTTCCTGAAAAGTTATGGCACAATGCACAAAAACGCTTTTCAGCCTGAGATAAGGTGGGTTTCGGAACGCCAAACATAAAAGTGTTGATAACTTTTGAAAAACACTTCAGACAGCTTAGATTTGATGTGCAACTACTAGAAAGACCCTTTCTGCTATAGTGGGAGGTTAAAATTTCATGTTCTGAAGCTTCCCTGAAAAGTTATGGCACAATGCACAAAAACGCTTTTCAGCCTGAGATAAGGTGGGTTTCGGAACGCCAAACATAAAAGTGTTGATAACTTTGGAAAAACACTTCAGACAGTTTAGATTTGATGTGCAACTACTAGAAAGACCCTTTCTGCTATAGTGGGAGGTTAAAATTTCATGTTCTGAAGCTTCCCTGAAAAGTTATGGCACAATGCACAAAAACGCTTTTCAGCCTGAGATAAGGTGGGTTTCGGAACGCCAAACATAAAAGTGTTAATAACTTTGGAAAAACACTTCAGACAGTTTAGATTTGATGTGCAACTACTAGAAAGACCCTTTCTGCTATAGTGGGAGGTTAAAATTTCATGTTCTGAAGCTTCCCTGAAAAGTTATGGCACAATGCACAAAAACGCTTTTCAGCCTGAGATAAGGTGGGTTTCGGAACGCCAAACATAAAAGTGTTGATAACTTTCGAAAAACACTTCAGAGAGCTTAGATTTGATGTGCACCTACTAGAAAGACCCTTTCTGCTATAGTGGGAGGTTAAAATTTCATGTTCTGAAGCTTCCCTGAAAAGTTATGGCACAATGCGTAAAAACGCTTTTCAGCCTGAGATAAGGTGGGTTTCGGAACGCCAAACATAAAAGTGTTGATAACTTTGGAAAAACACTTCAGACAGTTTAGATTTGATGTGCAACTACTAGAAAGACCCTTTCTGCTATAGTGGGAGGTTAAAATTTCATGTTCTGAAGCTTTCCTGAAAAGTTATGGCACAATGCACAAAAACGCTTTTCAGCCTGAGATAAGGTGGGTTTCGGAACGCCAAACATAAAAGTGTTGATAACTTTTGAAAAACACTTCAGACAGCTTAGATTTGATGTGCAACTACTAGAAAGACCCTTTCTGCTATAGTGGGAGGTTAAAATTTCATGTTCTGAAGCTTCCCTGAAAAGTTATGGCACAATGCACAAAAACGCTTTTCAGCCTGAGATAAGGTGGGTTTCGGAACGCCAAACATAAAAGTGTTGATAACTTTGGAAAAACACTTCAGACAGTTTAGATTTGATGTGCAACTACTAGAAAGACCCTTTCTGCTATAGTGGGAGGTTAAAATTTCATGTTCTGAAGCTTCCCTGAAAAGTTATGGCACAATGCACAAAAACGCTTTTCAGCCTGAGATAAGGTGGGTTTCGGAACGCCAAACATAAAAGTGTTGATAACTTTCGAAAAACACTTCAGAGAGCTTAGATTTGATGTGCACCTACTAGAAAGACCCTTTCTGCTATAGTGGGAGGTTAAAATTTCATGTTCTGAAGCTTCCCTGAAAAGTTATGGCACAATGCGTAAAAACGCTTTTCAGCCTGGGATAAGGTGGGTTTCGGAACGCCAAACATAAAAGTGTTGATAACTTTGGAAAAACACTTCAGACAGTTTAGATTTGATGTGCAACTACTAGAAAGACCCTATCTGCTATAGTGGGAGGTTAAAATTTCATGTTCTGAAGCTTTCCTGAAAAGTTATGGCACAATGCACAAAAACGCTTTTTAGCCTGAGATAAGGTGGGTTTCGGAACGCCAAACATAAAAGTGTTGATAACTTTTGAAAAACACTTCAGACAGCTTAGATTTGATGTGCAACTACTAGAAAGACCCTTTCTGCTATAGTGGGAGGTTAAAATTTCATGTTCTGAAGCTTCCCTGAAAAGTTATGGCACAATGCACAAAAACGCTTTTCAGCCTGAGATAAGGTGGGTTTCGGAACGCCAAACATAAAAGTGTTGATAACTTTGGAAAAACACTTCAGACAGTTTAGATTTGATGTGCAACTACTAGAAAGACCCTTTCTGCTATAGTGGGAGGTTAAAATTTCATGTTCTGAAGCTTCCCTGAAAAGTTATGGCACAATGCACAAAAACGCTTTTCAGCCTGAGATAAGGTGGGTTTCGGAACGCCAAACATAAAAGTGTTGATAACTTTGGAAAAACACTTCAGACAGTTTAGATTTGATGTGCAACTACTAGAAAGACCCTTTCTGCTATAGTGGGAGGTTAAAATTTCATGTTCTGAAGCTTCCCTGAAAAGTTATGGCACAATGCACAAAAACGCTTTTCAGCCTGAGATAAGGTGGGTTTCGGAACGCCAAACATAAAAGTGTTGATAACTTTCGAAAAACACTTCAGAGAGCTTAGATTTGATGTGCACCTACTAGAAAGACCCTTTCTGCTATAGTGGGAGGTTAAAATTTCATGTTCTGAAGCTTTCCTGAAAAGTTATGGCACAATGCACAAAAACGCTTTTCAGCCTGAGATAAGGTGGGTTTCGGAACGCCAAACATAAAAGTGTTGATAACTTTCGAAAAACACTTCAGAGAGCTTAGATTTGATGTGCACCTACTAGAAAGACCCTTTCTGCTATAGTGGGAGGTTAAAATTTCATGTTCTGAAGCTTCCCTGAAAAGTTATGGCACAATGCGTAAAAACGCTTTTCAGCCTGAGATAAGGTGGGTTTCGGAACGCCAAACATAAAAGTGTTGATAACTTTGGAAAAACACTTCAGACAGTTTAGATTTGATGTGCAACTACTAGAAAGACCCTTTCTGCTATAGTGGGAGGTTAAAATTTCATGTTCTGAAGCTTTCCTGAAAAGTTATGGCACAATGCACAAAAACGCTTTTCAGCCTGAGATAAGGTGGGTTTCGGAACGCCAAACATAAAAGTGTTGATAACTTTTGAAAAACACTTCAGACAGCTTAGATTTGATGTGCAACTACTAGAAAGACCCTTTCTGCTATAGTGGGAGGTTAAAATTTCATGTTCTGAAGCTTCCCTGAAAACTTATGGCACAATGCACAAAAACGCTTTTCAGCCTGAGATAAGGTGGGTTTCGGAACGCCAAACATAAAAGTGTTGATAACTTTGGAAAAACACTTCAGACAGTTTAGATTTGATGTGCAACTACTAGAAAGACCCTTTCTGCTATAGTGGGAGGTTAAAATTTCATGTTCTGAAGCTTCCCTGAAAAGTTAAGGCACAATGCACAAAAACGCTTTTCAGCCTGAGATAAGGTGGGTTTCGGAACGCCAAACATAAAAGTGTTGATAACTTTCGAAAAAACACTTCAGAGAGCTTAGATTTGATGTGCACCTACTAGAAAGACCCTTTCTGCTATAGTGGGAGGTTAAAATTTCATGTTCTGAAGCTTCCCTGAAAAGTTATGGCACAATGCCTAAAAACGCTTTTCAGCCTGAGATAAGGTGGGTTTCGGAACGCCAAACATAAAAGTGTTGATAACTTTGGAAAAACACTTCAGACAGTTTAGATTTGATGTGCAACTACTAGAAAGACCCTTTCTGCTATAGTGGGAGGTTAAAATTTCATGTTCTGAAGCTTCCCTGAAAAGTTATGGCACAATGCACAAAAACGCTTTTCAGCCTGAGATAAGGTGGGTTTCGGAACGCCAAACATAAAAGTGTTGATAACTTTTGAAAAACACTTCAGACAGCTTAGATTTGATGTGCAACTACTAGAAAGACCCTTTCTGCTATAGTGGGAGGTTAAAATTTCTTGTTCTGAAGCTTCCCTGAAAAGTTATGGCACAATGCACAAAAACGCTTTTCAGCCTGAGATAAGGTGGGTTTCGGAACGCCAAACATAAAAGTGTTGATAACTTTGGAAAAACACTTCAGACTGTTTAGATTTGATGTGCAACTACTAGAAAGACCCTTTCTGGTATAGTGGGAGGTTAAAATTTCATGTTCTGAAGCTTCCCTGAAAAGTTATGGCACAATGCACAAAAACGCTTTTCAGCCTGAGATAAGGTGGGTTTCGGAACGCCAAACATAAAAGTGTTGATAACTTTGGAAAAACACTTCAGACAGTTTAGATTTGATGTGCAACTACTAGAAAGACCCTTTCTGCTATAGTGGGAGGTTAAAATTTCATGTTCTGAAGCTTCCCTGAAAAGTTATGGCACAATGCACAAAAACGCTTTTCAGCCTGAGATAAGGTGGGTTTCGGAACGCCAAACATAAAAGTGTTGATAACTTTCGAAAAACACTTCAGAGAGCTTAGATTTGATGTGCACCCACTAGAAATACCCTTTCTGCTATAGTGGGAGGTTAAAATTTCATGTTCTGAAGCTTCCCTGAAAAGTTATGGCACAATGCGTAAAAACGCTTTTCAGCCTGAGATAAGGTGGGTTTCGGAACGCCAAACATAAAAGTGTTAATAACTTTGGAAAAACACTTCAGACAGTTTAGATTCGATGTGCAACTACTAGAAAGACCCTTTCTGCTATAGTGGGAGGTTAAAATTTCATGTTCTGAAGCTTCCCTGAAAAGTTATGGCACAATGCACAAAAACGCTTTTCAGCCTGAGATAAGGTGGGTTTCGGAACGCCAAACATAAAAGTGTTGATAACTTTGGAAAAACACTTCAGACAGTTTAGATTTGATGTGCAACTACTAGAAAGACCCTTTCTGCTATAGTGGGAGGTTAAAATTTCATGTTCTGAAGCTTTCCTGAAAAGTTATGGCACAATGCACAAACACGCTTTTCAGCCTGAGATAAGGTGGGTTTCGGAACGCCAAACATAAAAGTGTTGATAACTTTTGAAAAACACTTCAGACAGCTTAGATTTGATGTGCAACTACTAGAAAGACCCTTTCTGCTATAGTGGGAGGTTAAAATTTCATGTTCTGAAGCTTCCCTGAAAACTTATGGCACAATGCACAAAAACGCTTTTCAGCCTGAGATAAGGTGGGTTTCGGAACGCCAAACATAAAAGTGTTGATAACTTTGGAAAAACACTTCAGACAGTTTAGATTTGATGTGCAACTACTAGAAAGACCCTTTCTGCTATAGTGGGAGGTTAAAATTTCATGTTCTGAAGCTTCCCTGAAAAGTTATGGCACAATGCACAAAAACGCTTTTCAGCCTGAGATAAGGTGGGTTTCGGAACGCCAAACATAAAAGTGTTAATAACTTTGGAAAAACACTTCAGACAGTTTAGATTTGATGTGCAACTACTAGAAAGACCCTTTCTGCTATAGTGGGAGGTTAAAATTTCATGTTCTGAAGCTTCCCTGAAAAGTTATGGCACAATGCACAAAAACGCTTTTCAGCCTGAGATAAGGTGGGTTTCGGAACGCCAAACATAAAAGTGTTGATAACTTTGGAAAAACACTTCAGAGAGCTTAGATTTGATGTGCACCTACTAGAAAGACCCTTTCTGCTATAGTGGGAGGTTAAAATTTCATGTTCTGAAGCTTCCCTGAAAAGTTATGGCACAATGCGTAAAAACGCTTTTCAGCCTGAGATAAGGTGGGTTTCGGAACGCCAAACATAAAAGTGTTGATAACTTTGGAAAAACACTTCAGACAGTTTAGATTTGATGTGCAACTACTAGAAAGACCCTTTCTGCTATAGTGGGAGGTTAAAATTTCATGTTCTGAAGCTTCCCTGAAAAGTTATGGCACAATGCGTAAAAACGCTTTTCAGCCTGAGATAAGGTGGGTTTCGGAACGCCAAACATAAAAGTGTTAATAACTTTGGAAAAACACTTCAGACAGTTTAGATTTGATGTGCAACTACTAGAAAGACCCTTTCTGCTATAGTGGGAGGTTAAAATTTCATGTTCTGAAGCTTTCCTGAAAAGTTATGGCACAATGCACAAAAACGCTTTTCAGCCTGAGATAAGGTGGGTTTCGGAACGCCAAACATAAAAGTGTTGATAACTTTCGAAAAACACTTCAGACAGCTTAGATTTGATGTGCACCTACTAGAAAGACCCTTTCTGCTATAGTGGGAGGTTAAAATTTCATGTTCTGAAGCTTCCCTGAAAAGTTATGGCACAATGCGTAAAAACGCTTTTCAGCCTGAGATAAGGTGGGTTTCGGAACGCCAAACATAAAAGTGTTGATAACTTTGGAAAAACACTTCAGACAGTTTAGATTTGATGTGCAACTACTAGAAAGACCCTTTCTGCTATAGTGGGAGGTTAAAATTTCATGTTCTGAAGCTTCCCTGAAAAGTTATGGCACAATGCACAAAAACGCTTTTCAGCCTGAGATAAGGTGGGTTTCGGAACGCCAAACATAAAAGTGTTAATAACTTTGGAAAAACACTTCAGACAGTTTAGATTTGATGTGCAACTACTAGAAAGACCCTTTCTGCTATAGTGGGAGGTTAAAATTTCATGTTCTGAAGCTTCCCTGAAAAGTTATGGCACAATGCACAAAAACGCTTTTCAGCCTGAGATAAGGTGGGTTTCGGAACGCCAAACATAAAAGTGTTAATAACTTTGGAAAAACACTTCAGACAGTTTAGATTCGATGTGCAACT
This sequence comes from Synchiropus splendidus, assembly GCF_027744825.2. Classification (NCBI taxonomy): domain Eukaryota; kingdom Metazoa; phylum Chordata; class Actinopteri; order Syngnathiformes; family Callionymidae; genus Synchiropus; species Synchiropus splendidus. Next base: position 22,484,854 of record NC_071348.1, read on the forward strand.
ACTAGAAAGACCCTTTCTGCTATAGTGGGAGGTTAAAATTTCATGTTCTGAAGCTTCCCTGAAAAGTTATGGCACAATGCACAAAAACGCTTTTCAGCCTGAGATAAGGTGGGTTTCGGAACGCCAAACATAAAAGTGTTGATAACTTTCGAAAAACACTTCAGACAGCTTAGATTTGATGTGCACCTACTAGAAAGACCCTTTCTGCTATAGTGGGAGGTTAAAATTTCATGTTCTGAAGCTTTCCTGAAAAGTTATGGCACAATGCACAAAAACGCTTTTCAGCCTGAGATAAGGTGGGTTTCGGAACGCCAAACATAAAAGTGTTGATAACTTTTGAAAAACACTTCAGACAGCTTAGATTTGATGTGCAACTACTAGAAAGACCCTTTCTGCTATAGTGGGAGGTTAAAATTTCATGTTCTGAAGCTTCCCTGAAAAGTTATGGCACAATGCACAAAAACGCTTTTCAGCCTGAGATAAGGTGGGTTTCGGAACGCCAAACATAAAAGTGTTGATAACTTTGGAAAAACACTTCAGACAGTTTAGATTTGATGTGCAACTACTAGAAAGACCCTTTCTGCTATAGTGGGAGGTTAAAATTTCATGTTCTGAAGCTTCCCTGAAAAGTTATGGCACAATGCACAAAAACGCTTTTCAGCCTGAGATAAGGTGGGTTTCGGAACGCCAAACATAAAAGTGTTGATAACTTTGGAAAAACACTTCAGACAGTTTAGATTTGATGTGCAACTACTAGAAAGACCCTTTCTGCTATAGTGGGAGGTTAAAATTTCATGTTCTGAAGCTTCCCTGAAAAGTTATGGCACAATGCACAAAAACGCTTTTCAGCCTGAGATAAGGTGGGTTTCGGAACGCCAAACATAAAAGTGTTGATAACTTTCGAAAAACACTTCAGAGAGCTTAGATTTGATGTGCACCCACTAGAAAGACCCTTTCTGCTATAGTGGGAGGTTAAAATTTCATGTTCTGAAGCTTCCCTGAAAAGTTATGGCACAATGCTTAAAAACGCTTTTCAGCCTGAGATAAGGTGGGTTTCGGAACGCCAAACATAAAAGTGTTGATAACTTTGGAAAAACACTTCAGACAGTTTAGATTTGATGTGCAACTACTAGAAAGACCCTTTCTGCTATAGTGGGAGGTTAAAATTTCATGTTCTGAAGCTTCCCTGAAAAGTTATGGCACAATGCACAAAAACGCTTTTCAGCCTGAGATAAGGTGGGTTTCGGAACGCCAAACATAAAAGTGTTGATAACTTTGGAAAAACACTTCAGACAGTTTAGATTTGATGTGCAACTACTAGAAAGACCCTTTCTGCTATAGTGGGAGGTTAAAATTTCATGTTCTGAAGCTTCCCTGAAAAGTTATGGCACAATGCACAAAAACGCTTTTCAGCCTGAGATAAGGTGGGTTTCGGAACGCCAAACATAAAAGTGTTGATAACTTTCGAAAAACACTTCAGAGAGCTTAGATTTGATGTGCACCCACTAGAAAGACCCTTTCTGCTATAGTGGGAGGTTAAAATTTCATGTTCTGAAGCTTCCCTGAAAAGTTATGGCACAATGCGTAAAAACGCTTTTCAGCCTGAGATAAGGTGGGTTTCGGAACGCCAAACATAAAAGTGTTGATAACTTTGGAAAAACACTTCAGACAGTTTAGATTTGATGTGCAACTACTAGAAAGACCCTTTCTGCTATAGTGGGAGGTTAAAATTTCATGTTCTGAAGCTTTCCTGAAAAGTTATGGCACAATGCACAAAAACGCTTTTCAGCCTGAGATAAGGTGGGTTTCGGAACGCCAAACATAAAAGTGTTGATAACTTTGGAAAAACACTTCAGACAGTTTAGATTTGATGTGCAACTACTAGAAAGACCCTTTCTGCTATAGTGGGAGGTTAAAATTTCATGTTCTGAAGCTTTCCTGAAAAGTTATGGCACAATGCACAAAAACGCTTTTCAACCTGATATAAGGTGGGTTTCGGAACGCCAAACATAAAAGTGTTGATAACTTTTGAAAAACACTTCAGACAGCTTAGATTTGATGTGCAACTACTAGAAAGACCCTTTCTGCTATAGTGGGAGGTTAAAATTTCATGTTCTGAAGCTTCCCTGAAAACTTATGGCACAATGCACAAAAACGCTTTTCAGCCTGAGATAAGGTGGGTTTCGGAACGCCAAACATAAAAGTGTTGATAACTTTGGAAAAACACTTCAGACAGTTTAGATTTGATGTGCAACTACTAGAAAGACCCTTTCTGCTATAGTGGGAGGTTAAAATTTCATGTTCTGAAGCTTCCCTGAAAAGTTATGGCACAATGCACAAAAACGCTTTTCAGCCTGAGATAAGGTGGGTTTCGGAACGCCAAACATAAAAGTGTTGATAACTTTCGAAAAACACTTCAGAGAGCTTAGATTTGATGTGCACCTACTAGAAAGACCCTTTCTGCTATAGTGGGAGGTTAAAATTTCATGTTCTGAAGCTTCCCTGAAAAGTTATGGCACAATGCGTAAAAACGCTTTTCAGCCTGAGATAAGGTGGGTTTCGGAACGCCAAACATAAAAGTGTTGATAACTTTGGAAAAACACTTCAGACAGTTTAGATTTGATGTGCAACTACTAGAAAGACCCTTTCTGCTATAGTGGGAGGTTAAAATTTCATGTTCTGAAGCTTTCCTGAAAAGTTATGGCACAATGCACAAAAACGCTTTTCAGCCTGAGATAAGGTGGGTTTCGGAACGCCAAACATAAAAGTGTTGATAACTTTTGAAAAACACTTCAGACAGCTTAGATTTGATGTGCAACTACTAGAAAGACCCTTTCTGCTATAGTGGGAGGTTAAAATTTCATGTTCTGAAGCTTCCCTGAAAAGTTATGGCACAATGCACAAAAACGCTTTTCAGCCTGAGATAAGGTGGGTTTCGGAACGCCAAACATAAAAGTGTTGATAACTTTGGAAAAACACTTCAGACAGTTTAGATTTGATGTGCAACTACTAGAAAGACCCTTTCTGCTATAGTGGGAGGTTAAAATTTCATGTTCTGAAGCTTCCCTGAAAAGTTATGGCACAATGCACAAAAACGCTTTTCAGCCTGAGATAAGGTGGGTTTCGGAACGCCAAACATAAAAGTGTTAATAACTTTGGAAAAACACTTCAGACAGTTTAGATTTGATGTGCAACTACTAGAAAGACCCTTTCTGCTATAGTGGGAGGTTAAAATTTCATGTTCTGAAGCTTCCCTGAAAAGTTATGGCACAATGCACAAAAACGCTTTTCAGCCTGAGATAAGGTGGGTTTCGGAACGCCAAACATAAAAGTGTTGATAACTTTGGAAAAACACTTCAGAGAGCTTAGATTTGATGTGCACCTACTAGAAAGACCCTTTCTGCTATAGTGGGAGGTTAAAATTTCATGTTCTGAAGCTTCCCTGAAAAGTTATGGCACAATGCGTAAAAACGCTTTTCAGCCTGAGATAAGGTGGGTTTCGGAACGCCAAACATAAAAGTGTTGATAACTTTGGAAAAACACTTCAGACAGTTTAGATTTGATGTGCAACTACTAGAAAGACCCTTTCTGCTATAGTGGGAGGTTAAAATTTCATGTTCTGAAGCTTCCCTGAAAAGCTATGGCACAATGCGTAAAAACGCTTTTCAGCCTGAGATAAGGTGGGTTTCGGAACGCCAAACATAAAAGTGTTGATAACTTTGGAAAAACACTTCAGACAGTTTAGATTTGATGTGCAACTACTAGAAAGACCCTTTCTGCTATAGTGGGAGGTTAAAATTTCATGTTCTGAAGCTTTCCTGAAAAGTTATGGCACAATGCACAAAAACGCTTTTCAGCCTGAGATAAGGTGGGTTTCGGAACGCCAAACATAAAAGTGTTGATAACTTTGGAAAAACACTTCAGACAGTTTAGATTTGATGTGCAACTACTAGAAAGACCCTTTCTGCTATAGTGGGAGGTTAAAATTTCATGTTCTGAAGCTTTCCTGAAAAGTTATGGCACAATGCACAAAAACGCTTTTCAGCCTGAGATAAGGTGGGTTTCGGAACGCCAAACATAAAAGTGTTGATAACTTTTGAAAAACACTTCAGACAGCTTAGATTTGATGTGCAACTACTAGAAAGACCCTTTCTGCTATAGTGGGAGGTTAAAATTTCATGTTCTGAAGCTTCCCTGAAAAGTTATGGCACAATGCACAAAAACGCTTTTCAGCCTGAGATAAGGTGGGTTTCGGAACGCCAAACATAAAAGTGTTGATAACTTTGGAAAAACACTTCAGACAGTTTAGATTTGATGTGCAACTACTAGAAAGACCCTTTCTGCTATAGTGGGAGGTTAAAATTTCATGTTCTGAAGCTTCCCTGAAAAGTTATGGCACAATGCACAAAAACGCTTTTCAGCCTGAGATAAGGTGGGTTTCGGAACGCCAAACATAAAAGTGTTGATAACTTTGGAAAAACACTTCAGACAGTTTAGATTTGATGTGCAACTACTAGAAAGACCCTTTCTGCTATAGTGGGAGGTTAAAATTTCATGTTCTGAAGCTTCCCTGAAAAGTTATGGCACAATGCGTAAAAACGCTTTTCAGCCTGAGATAAGGTGGGTTTCGGAACGCCAAACATAAAAGTGTTGATAACTTTGGAAAAACACTTCAGACAGTTTAGATTTGATGTGCAACTACTAGAAAGACCCTTTCTGCTATAGTGGGAGGTTAAAATTTCATGTTCTGAAGCTTCCCTGAAAAGTTATGGCACAATGCGTAAAAACGCTTTTCAGCCTGAGATAAGGTGGGTTTCGGAACGCCAAACATAAAAGTGTTGATAACTTTCGAAAAACACTTCAGAGAGCTTAGACTTGATGTGCACCTACTAGAAAGACCCTTTCTGCTATAGTGGGAGGTTAAAATTTCATGTTCTGAAGCTTCCCTGAAAAGTTATGGCACAATGCGTAAAAACGCTTTTCAGCCTGAGATAAGGTGGGTTTCGGAACGCCAAACATAAAAGTGTTGATATCTTTGGAAAAACACTTCAGACAGTTTAGATTTGATGTGCAACTACTAGAAAGACCCTTTCTGCTATAGTGGGAGGTTAAAATTTCATGTTCTGAAGCTTTCCTGAAAAGTTATGGCACAATGCACAAAAACGCTTTTCAGCCTGAGATAAGGTGGGTTTCGGAACGCCAAACATAAAAGTGTTGATAACTTTGGAAAAACACTTCAGACAGTTTAGATTTGATGTGCAACTACTAGAAAGACCCTTTCTGCTATAGTGGGAGGTTAAAATTTCATGTTCTGAAGCTTTCCTGAAAAGTTATGGCACAATGCACAAAAACGCTTTTCAGCCTGAGATAAGGTGGGTTTCGGAACGCCAAACATAAAAGTGTTGATAACTTTTGAAAAACACTTCAGACAGCTTAGATTTGATGTGCAACTACTAGAAAGACCCTTTCTGCTATAGTGGGAGGTTAAAATTTCATGTTCTGAAGCTTCCCTGAAAACTTATGGCACAATGCACAAAAACGCTTTTCAGCCTGAGATAAGGTGGGTTTCGGAACGCCAAACATAAAAGTGTTGATAACTTTGGAAAAACACTTCAGACAGTTTAGATTTGATGTGCAACTACTAGAAAGACCCTTTCTGCTATAGTGGGAGGTTAAAATTTCATGTTCTGAAGCTTCCCTGAAAAGTTATGGCACAATGCGTAAAAACGCTTTTCAGCCTGAGATAAGGTGGGTTTCGGAACGCCAAACATAAAAGTGTTGATAACTTTGGAAAAACACTTCAGACAGTTTAGATTTGATGTGCAACTACTAGAAAGACCCTTTCTGCTTTAGTGGGAGGTTAAAATTTCATGTTCTGAAGCTTCCCTGAAAAGTTATGGCACAATGCACAAAAACGCTTTTCAGCCTGAGATAAGGTGGGTTTCGGAACGCCAAACATAAAAGTGTTAATAACTTTGGAAAAACACTTCAGACAGTTTAGATTTGATGTGCAACTACTAGAAAGACCCTTTCTGCTATAGTGGGAGGTTAAAATTTCATGTTCTGAAGCTTTCCTGAAAAGTTATGGCACAATGCACAAAAACGCTTTTCAGCCTGAGATAAGGTGGGTTTCGGAACGCCAAACATAAAAGTGTTGATAACTTTCGAAAAACACTTCAGAGAGCTTAGATTTGATGTGCACCTACTAGAAAGACCCTTTCTGCTATAGTGGGAGGTTAAAATTTCATGTTCTGAAGCTTCCCTGAAAAGTTATGGCACAATGCGTAAAAACGCTTTTCAGCCTGAGATAAGGTGGGTTTTGGAACGCCAAACATAAAAGTGTTGATAACTTTGGAAAAACACTTCAGACAGTTTAGATTTGATGTGCAACTACTAGAAAGACCCTTTCTGCTATAGTGGGAGGTTAAAATTTCATGTTCTGAAGCTTTCCTGAAAAGTTATGGCACAATGCACAAAAACGCTTTTCAGCCTGAGATAAGGTGGGTTTCGGAACGCCAAACATAAAAGTGTTGATAACTTTTGAAAAACACTTCAGACAGCTTAGATTTGATGTGCAACTACTAGAAAGACCCTTTCTGCTATAGTGGGAGGTTAAAATTTCATGTTCTGAAGCTTCCCTGAAAAGTTATGGCACAATGCACAAAAACGCTTTTCAGCCTGAGATAAGGTGGGTTTCGGAACGCCAAACATAAAAGTGTTCATAACTTTGGAAAAACACTTCAGACAGTTTAGATTTGATGTGCAACTACTAGAAAGACCCTTTCTGCTATAGTGGGAGGTTAAAATTTCATGTTCTGAAGCTTCCCTGAAAAGTTATGGCACAATGCACAAAAACGCTTTTCAGCCTGAGATAAGGTGGGTTTCGGAACGCCAAACATAAAAGTGTTAATAACTTTGGAAAAACACTTCAGACAGTTTAGATTTGATGTGCAACTACTAGAAAGACCCTTTCTGCTATAGTGGGAGATTAAAATTTCATGTTCTGAAGCTTCCCTGAAAAGTTATGGCACAATGCACAAAAACGCTTTTCAGCCTGAGATAAGGTGGGTTTCGGAACGCCAAACATAAAAGTGTTGATAACTTTCGAAAAACACTTCAGAGAGCTTAGATTTGATGTGCACCTACTAGAAAGACCCTTTCTGCTATAGTGGGAGGTTAAAATTTCATGTTCTGAAGCTTCCCTGAAAAGTTATGGCACAATGCGTAAAAACGCTTTTCAGCCTGAGATAAGGTGGGTTTCGGAACGCCAAACATAAAAGTGTTGATAACTTTGGAAAAACACTTCAGACAGTTTAGATTTGATGTGCAACTACTAGAAAGACCCTTTCTGCTATAGTGGGAGGTTAAAATTTCATGTTCTGAAGCTTCCCTGAAAAGTTATGGCACAATGCACAAAAACGCTTTTCAGCCTGAGATAAGGTGGGTTTCGGAACGCCAAACATAAAAGTGTTAATAACTTTGGAAAAACACTTCAGACAGTTTAGATTTGATGTGCAACTACTAGAAAGACCCTTTCTGCTATAGTGGGAGGTTAAAATTTCATGTTCTGAAGCTTTCATGAAAAGTTATGGCACAATGCACAAAAACGCTTTTCAGCCTGAGATAAGGTGGGTTTCGGAACGCCAAACATAAAAGTGTTGATAACTTTCGAAAAACACTTCAGAGAGCTTAGATTTGATGTGCACCTACTAGAAAGACCCTTTCTGCTATAGTGGGAGGTTAAAATTTCATGTTCTGAAGCTTCCCTGAAAAGTTATGGCACAATGCGTAAAAACGCTTTTCAGCCTGAGATAAGGTGGGTTTCGGAACGCCAAACATAAAAGTGTTGATAACTTTGGAAAAACACTTCAGACAGTTTAGATTTGATGTGCAACTACTAGAAAGACCCTTTCTGCTATAGTGGGAGGTTAAAATTTCATGTTCTGAAGCTTTCCTGAAAAGTTATGGCACAATGCACAAAAACGCTTTTCAGCCTGAGATAAGGTGGGTTTCGGAACGCCAAACATAAAAGTGTTGATAACTTTTGAAAAACACTTCAGACAGCTTAGATTTGATGTGCAACTACTAGAAAGACCCTTTCTGCTATAGTGGGAGGTTAAAATTTCATGTTCTGAAGCTTCCCTGAAAAGTTATGGCACAATGCACAAAAACGCTTTTCAGCCTGAGATAAGGTGGGTTTCGGAACGCCAAACATAAAAGTGTTGATAACTTTCGAAAAACATTTCAGACAGCTTAGATTTGATGTGCACCTACTAGAAAGACCCTTTCTGCTATAGTGGGAGGTTAAAATTTCATGTTCTGAAGCTTCCCTGAAAAGTTATGGCACAATGCGTAAAAACGCTTTTCAGCCTGAGATAAGGTGGGTTTCGGAACGCCAAACATAAAAGTGTTGATAACTTTGGAAAAACACTTCAGACAGTTTAGATTTGATGTGCAACTACTAGAAAGACCCTTTCTGCTATAGTGGGAGGTTAAAATTTCATGTTCTGAAGCTTCCCTGAAAAGTTATGGCACAATGCACAAAAACGCTTTTCAGCCTGAGATAAGGTGGGTTTCGGAACGCCAAACATAAAAGTGTTGATAACTTTGGAAAAACACTTCAGACAGTTTAGATTTGATGTGCAACTACTAGAAAGACCCTTTCTGCTATAGTGGGAGGTTAAAATTTCATGTTCTGAAGCTTCCCTGAAAAGTTATGGCACAATGCACAAAAACGCTTTTCAGCCTGAGATAAGGTGGGTTTCGGAACGCCAAACATAAAAGTGTTGATAACTTTGGAAAAACACTTCAGACAGTTTAGATTTGATGTGCAACTACTAGAAAGACCATTTCTGCTATAGTGGGAGGTTAAAATTTCATGTTCTGAAGCTTCCCTGAAAAGTTATGGCACAATGCACAAAAACGCTTTTCAGCCTGAGATAAGGTGGGTTTCGGAACGCCAAACATAAAAGTGTTGATAACTTTCGAAAAACACTTCAGAGAGCTTAGATTTGATGTGCACCTACTAGAAAGACCCTTTCTGCTATAGTGGGAGGTTAAAATTTCATGTTCTGAAGCTTCCCTGAAAAGTTATGGCACAATGCGTAAAAACGCTTTTCAGCCTGAGATAAGGTGGGTTTCGGAACGCCAAACATAAAAGTGTTGATAACTTTGGAAAAACACTTCAGACAGTTTAGATTTGATGTGCAACTACTAGAAAGACCCTTTCTGCTATAGTGGGAGGTTAAAATTTCATGTTCTGAAGCTTTCCTGAAAAGTTATGGCACAATGCACAAAAACGCTTTTCAGCCTGAGATAAGGTGGGTTTCGGAACGCCAAACATAAAAGTGTTGATAACTTTGGAAAAACACTTCAGACAGTTTAGATTTGATGTGCAACTACTAGAAAGACCCTTTCTGCTATAGTGGGAGGTTAAAATTTCATGTTCTGAAGCTTTCCTGAAAAGTTATGGCACAATGCACAAAAACGCTTTTCAGCCTGAGATAAGGTGGGTTTCGGAACGCCAAACATAAAAGTGTTGATAACTTTCGAAAAACACTTCAGAGAGCTTAGATTTGATGTGCACCTACTAGAAAGACCCTTTCTGCTATAGTGGGAGGTTAAAATTTCATGTTCTGAAGCTTCCCTGAAAAGTTATGGCACAATGCGTAAAAACGCTTTTCAGCCTGAGATAAGGTGGGTTTCGGAACGCCAAACATAAAAGTGTTGATAACTTTGGAAAAACACTTCAGACAGTTTAGATTTGATGTGCAACTACTAGAAAGACCCTTTCTGCTATAGTGGGAGGTTAAAATTTCATGTTCTGAAGCTTTCCTGAAAAGTTATGGCACAATGCACAAAAACGCTTTTCAGCCTGAGATAAGGTGGGTTTCGGAACGCCAAACATAAAAGTGTTGATAACTTTTGAAAAACACTTCAGACAGCTTAGATTTGATGTGCAACTACTAGAAAGACCCTTTCTGCTATAGTGGGAGGTTAAAATTTCATGTTCTGAAGCTTCCCTGAAAAGTTATGGCACAATGCACAAAAACGCTTTTCAGCCTGAGATAAGGTGGGTTTCGGAACGCCAAACATAAAAGTGTTGATAACTTTCGAAAAACATTTCAGACAGCTTAGATTTGATGTGCACCTACTAGAAAGACCCTTTCTGCTATAGTGGGAGGTTAAAATTTCATGTTCTGAAGCTTCCCTGAAAAGTTATGGCACAATGCGTAAAAACGCTTTTCAGCCTGAGATAAGGTGGGTTTCGGAACGCCAAACATAAAAGTGTTGATAACTTTGGAAAAACACTTCAGACAGTTTAGATTTGATGTGCAACTACTAGAAAGACCCTTTCTGCTATAGTGGGAGGTTAAAATTTCATGTTCTGAAGCTTCCCTGAACAGTTATGGCACAATGCACAAAAACGCTTTTCAGCCTGAGATAAGGTGGGTTTCGGAACGCCAAACATAAAAGTGTTGATAACTTTGGAAAAACACTTCAGACAGTTTAGATTTGATGTGCAACTACTAGAAAGACCCTTTCTGCTATAGTGGGAGGTTAAAATTTCATGTTCTGAAGCTTCCCTGAAAAGTTATGGCACAATGCACAAAAACGCTTTTCAGCCTGAGATAAGGTGGGTTTCGGAACGCCAAACATAAAAGTGTTGATAACTTTGGAAAAACACTTCAGACAGTTTAGATTTGATGTGCAACTACTAGAAAGACCCTTTCTGCTATAGTGGGAGGTTAAAATTTCATGTTCTGAAGCTTCCCTGAAAAGTTATGGCACAATGCACAAAAACGCTTTTCAGCCTGAGATAAGGTGGGTTTCGGAACGCCAAACATAAAAGTGTTGATAACTTTCGAAAAACACTTCAGAGAGCTTAGATTTGATGTGCACCTACTAGAAAGACCCTTTCTGCTATAGTGGGAGGTTAAAATTTCATGTTCTGAAGCTTCCCTGAAAAGTTATGGCACAATGCGTAAAAACGCTTTTCAGCCTGAGATAAGGTGGGTTTCGGAACGCCAAACATAAAAGTGTTGATAACTTTGGAAAAACACTTCAGACAGTTTAGATTTGATGTGCAACTACTAGAAAGACCCTTTCTGCTATAGTGGGAGGTTAAAATTTCATGTTCTGAAGCTTTCCTGAAAAGTTATGGCACAATGCACAAAAACGCTTTTCAGCCTGAGATAAGGTGGGTTTCGGAACGCCAAACATAAAAGTGTTGATAACTTTGGAAAAACACTTCAGACAGTTTAGATTTGATGTGCAACTACTAGAAAGACCCTTTCTGCTATAGTGGGAGGTTAAAATTTCATGTTCTGAAGCTTTCCTGAAAAGTTATGGCACAATGCACAAAAACGCTTTTCAGCCTGAGATAAGGTGGGTTTCGGAACGCCAAACATAAAAGTGTTGATAACTTTTGAAAAACACTTCAGACAGCTTAGATTTGATGTGCAACTACTAGAAAGACCCTTTCTGCTATAGTGGGAGGTTAAAATTTCATGTTCTGAAGCTTCCCTGAAAACTTATGGCACAATGCACAAAAACGCTTTTCAGCCTGAGATAAGGTGGGTTTCGGAACGCCAAACATAAAAGTGTTGATAACTTTGGAAAAACACTTCAGACAGTTTAGATTTGATGTGCAACTACTAGAAAGACCCTTTCTGCTATAGTGGGAGGTTAAAATTTCATGTTCTGAAGCTTCCCTGAAAAGTTATGGCACAATGCGTAAAAACGCTTTTCAGCCTGAGATAAGGTGGGTTTCGGAACGCCAAACATAAAAGTGTTGATAACTTTGGAAAAACACTTCAGACAGTTTAGATTTGATGTGCAACTACTAGAAAGACCCTTTCTGCTATAGTGGGAGGTTAAAATTTCATGTTCTGAAGCTTCCCTGAAAAGTTATGGCACAATGCACAAAAACGCTTTTCAGCCTGAGATAAGGTGGGTTTCGGAACGCCAAACATAAAAGTGTTCATAACTTTCGAAAAACACTTCAGAGAGCTTAGATTTGATGTGCACCTACTAGAAAGACCCTTTCTGCTATAGTGGGAGGTTAAAATTTCATGTTCTGAAGCTTCCCTGAAAAGTTATGGCACAATGCGTAAAAACGTTTTTCAGCCTGAGATAAGGTGGGTTTCGGAACGCCAAACATAAAAGTGTTGATAACTTTCGAAAAACACTTCAGACAGTTTAGATTTGATGTGCAACTACTAGAAAGACCCTTTCTGCTATAGTGGGAGGTTAAAATTTCATGTTCTGAAGCTTTCCTGAAAAGTTATGGCACAATGCACAAAAACGCTTTTCAGCCTGAGATAAGGTGGGTTTCGGAACGCCAAACATAAAAGTGTTGATAACTTTTGAAAAACACTTCAGACAGCTTAGATTTGATGTGCAACTACTAGAAAGACCCTTTCTGCTATAGTGGGAGGTTAAAATTTCATGTTCTGAAGCTTCCCTGAAAAGTTATGGCACAATGCACAAAAACGCTTTTCAGCCTGAGATAAGGTGGGTTTCGGAACGCCAAACATAAAAGTGTTGATAACTTTGGAAAAACACTTCAGACAGTTTAGATTTGATGTGCAACTACTAGAAAGACCCTTTCTGCTATAGTGGGAGGTTAAAATTTCATGTTCTGAAGCTTCCCTGAAAAGTTATGGCACAATGCACAAAAACGCTTTTCAGCCTGAGATAAGGTGGGTTTCGGAACGCCAAACATAAAAGTGTTAATAACTTTGGAAAAACACTTCAGACAGTTTAGATTTGATGTGCAACTACTAGAAAGACCCTTTCTGCTATAGTGGGAGGTTAAAATTTCATGTTCTGAAGCTTCCCTGAAAAGTTATGGCACAATGCACAAAAACGCTTTTCAGCCTGAGATAAGGTGGGTTTCGGAACGCCAAACATAAAAGTGTTGATAACTTTCGAAAAACACTTCAGAGAGCTTAGATTTGATGTGCACCTACTAGAAAGACCCTTTCTGCTATAGTGGGAGGTTAAAATTTCATGTTCTGAAGCTTCCCTGAAAAGTTATGGCACAATGCGTAAAAACGCTTTTCAGCCTGAGATAAGGTGGGTTTCGGAACGCCAAACATAAAAGTGTTGATAACTTTGGAAAAACACTTCAGACAGTTTAGATTTGATGTGCAACTACTAGAAAGACCCTTTCTGCTATAGTGGGAGGTTAAAATTTCATGTTCTGAAGCTTTCCTGAAAAGTTATGGCACAATGCACAAAAACGCTTTTCAGCCTGAGATAAGGTGGGTTTCGGAACGCCAAACATAAAAGTGTTGATAACTTTTGAAAAACACTTCAGACAGCTTAGATTTGATGTGCAACTACTAGAAAGACCCTTTCTGCTATAGTGGGAGGTTAAAATTTCATGTTCTGAAGCTTCCCTGAAAAGTTATGGCACAATGCACAAAAACGCTTTTCAGCCTGAGATAAGGTGGGTTTCGGAACGCCAAACATAAAAGTGTTGATAACTTTCGAAAAACACTTCAGAGAGCTTAGATTTGATGTGCACCTACTAGAAAGACCCTTTCTGCTATAGTGGGAGGTTAAAATTTCATGTTCTGAAGCTTCCCTGAAAAGTTATGGCACAATGCGTAAAAACGCTTTTCAGCCTGAGATAAGGTGGGTTTCGGAACGCCAAACATAAAAGTGTTGATAACTTTGGAAAAACACTTCAGACAGTTTAGATTTGATGTGCAACTACTAGAAAGACCCTATCTGCTATAGTGGGAGGTTAAAATTTCATGTTCTGAAGCTTTCCTGAAAAGTTATGGCACAATGCACAAAAACGCTTTTCAGCCTGAGATAAGGTGGGTTTCGGAACGCCAAACATAAAAGTGTTGATAACTTTTGAAAAACACTTCAGACAGCTTAGATTTGATGTGCAACTACTAGAAAGACCCTTTCTGCTATAGTGGGAGGTTAAAATTTCATGTTCTGAAGCTTCCCTGAAAAGTTATGGCACAATGCACAAAAACGCTTTTCAGCCTGAGATAAGGTGGGTTTCGGAACGCCAAACATAAAAGTGTTGATAACTTTGGAAAAACACTTCAGACAGTTTAGATTTGATGTGCAACTACTAGAAAGACCCTTTCTGCTATAGTGGGAGGTTAAAATTTCATGTTCTGAAGCTTCCCTGAAAAGTTATGGCACAATGCACAAAAACGCTTTTCAGCCTGAGATAAGGTGGGTTTCGGAACGCCAAACATAAAAGTGTTGATAACTTTGGAAAAACACTTCAGACAGTTTAGATTTGATGTGCAACTACTAGAAAGACCCTTTCTGCTATAGTGGGAGGTTAAAATTTCATGTTCTGAAGCTTCCCTGAAAAGTTATGGCACAATGCACAAAAACGCTTTTCAGCCTGAGATAAGGTGGGTTTCGGAACGCCAAACATAAAAGTGTTGATAACTTTCGAAAAACACTTCAGAGAGCTTAGATTTGATGTGCACCTACTAGAAAGACCCTTTCTGCTATAGTGGGAGGTTAAAATTTCATGTTCTGAAGCTTTCCTGAAAAGTTATGGCACAATGCACAAAAACGCTTTTCAGCCTGAGATAAGGTGGGTTTCGGAACGCCAAACATAAAAGTGTTGATAACTTTCGAAAAACACTTCAGAGAGCTTAGATTTGATGTGCACCTACTAGAAAGACCCTTTCTGCTATAGTGGGAGGTTAAAATTTCATGTTCTGAAGCTTCCCTGAAAAGTTATGGCACAATGCGTAAAAACGCTTTTCAGCCTGAGATAAGGTGGGTTTCGGAACGCCAAACATAAAAGTGTTGATAACTTTGGAAAAACACTTCAGACAGCTTAGATTTGATGTGCAACTACTAGAAAGACCCTTTCTGCTATAGTGGGAGGTTAAAATTTCATGTTCTGAAGCTTCCCTGAAAAGTTATGGCACAATGCACAAAAACGCTTTTCAGCCTGAGATAAGGTGGGTTTCGGAACGCCAAACATAAAAGTGTTGATAACTTTCGAAAAACACTTCAGACAGCTTAGATTTGATGTGCACCTACTAGAAAGACCCTTTCTGCTATAGTGGGAGGTTAAAATTTCATGTTCTGAAGCTTCCCTGAAAAGTTATGGCACAATGCACAAAAACGCTTTTCAGCCTGAGATAAGGTGGGTTTCGGAACGCCAAACATAAAAGTGTTGATAACTTTCGAAAAACACTTCAGAGAGCTTAGATTTGATGTGCACCTACTAGAAAGACCCTTTCTGCTATAGTGGGAGGTTAAAATTTCATGTTCTGAAGCTTTCCTGAAAAGTTATGGCACAATGCACAAAAACGCTTTTCAGCCTGAGATAAGGTGGGTTTCGGAACGCCAAACATAAAAGTGTTGATAACTTTCGAAAAACACTTCAGAGAGCTTAGATTTGATGTGCACCTACTAGAAAGACCCTTTCTGCTATAGTGGGAGGTTAAAATTTCATGTTCTGAAGCTTCCCTGAAAAGTTATGGCACAATGCACAAAAACGCTTTTCAGCCTGAGATAAGGTGGGTTTCGGAACGCCAAACATAAAAGTGTTGATAACTTTCGAAAAACACTTCAGAGAGCTTAGATTTGATGTGCACCTACTAGAAAGACCCTTTCTGCTATAGTGGGAGGTTAAAATTTCATGTTCTGAAGCTTCCCTGAAAAGTTATGGCACAATGCGTAAAAACGCTTTTCAGCCTGAGATAAGGTGGGTTTCGGAACGCCAAACATAAAAGTGTTGATAACTTTGGAAAAACACTTCAGACAGTTTAGATTTGATGTGCAACTACTAGAAAGACCCTATCTGCTATAGTGGGAGGTTAAAATTTCATGTTCTGAAGCTTTCCTGAAAAGTTATGGCACAATGCACAAAAACGCTTTTCAGCCTGAGATAAGGTGGGTTTCGGAACGCCAAACATAAAAGTGTTGATAACTTTTGAAAAACACTTCAGACAGCTTAGATTTGATGTGCAACTACTAGAAAGACCCTTTCTGCTATAGTGGGAGGTTAAAATTTCATGTTCTGAAGCTTCCCTGAAAAGTTATGGCACAATGCACAAAAACGCTTTTCAGCCTGAGATAAGGTGGGTTTCGGAACGCCAAACATAAAAGTGTTGATAACTTTGGAAAAACACTTCAGACAGTTTAGATTTGATGTGCAACTACTAGAAAGACCCTTTCTGCTATAGTGGGAGGTTAAAATTTCATGTTCTGAAGCTTCCCTGAAAAGTTATGGCACAATGCACAAAAACGCTTTTCAGCCTGAGATAAGGTGGGTTTCGGAACGCCAAACATAAAAGTGTTGATAACTTTGGAAAAACACTTCAGACAGTTTAGATTTGATGTGCAACTACTAGAAAGACCCTTTCTGCTATAGTGGGAGGTTAAAATTTCATGTTCTGAAGCTTCCCTGAAAAGTTATGGCACAATGCACAAAAACGCTTTTCAGCCTGAGATAAGGTGGGTTTCGGAACGCCAAACATAAAAGTGTTGATAACTTTCGAAAAACACTTCAGACAGCTTAGATTTGATGTGCACCTACTAGAAAGACCCTTTCTGCTATAGTGGGAGGTTAAAATTTCATGTTCTGAAGCTTTCCTGAAAAGTTATGGCACAATGCACAAAAACGCTTTTCAGCCTGAGATAAGGTGGGTTTCGGAACGCCAAACATAAAAGTGTTGATAACTTTCGAAAAACACTTCAGAGAGCTTAGATTTGATGTGCACCTACTAGAAAGACCCTTTCTGCTATAGTGGGAGGTTAAAATTTCATGTTCTGAAGCTTCCCTGAAAAGTTATGGCACAATGCGTAAAAACGCTTTTCAGCCTGAGATAAGGTGGGTTTCGGAACGCCAAACATAAAAGTGTTGATAACTTTGGAAAAACACTTCAGACAGCTTAGATTTGATGTGCAACTACTAGAAAGACCCTTTCTGCTATAGTGGGAGGTTAAAATTTCATGTTCTGAAGCTTCCCTGAAAAGTTATGGCACAATGCACAAAAACGCTTTTCAGCCTGAGATAAGGTGGGTTTCGGAACGCCAAACATAAAAGTGTTGATAACTTTCGAAAAACACTTCAGACAGCTTAGATTTGATGTGCACCTACTAGAAAGACCCTTTCTGCTATAGTGGGAGGTTAAAATTTCATGTTCTGAAGCTTCCCTGAAAAGTTATGGCACAATGCACAAAAACGCTTTTCAGCCTGAGATAAGGTGGGTTTCGGAACGCCAAACATAAAAGTGTTGATAACTTTCGAAAAACACTTCAGAGAGCTTAGATTTGATGTGCACCTACTAGAAAGACCCTTTCTGCTATAGTGGGAGGTTAAAATTTCATGTTCTGAAGCTTTCCTGAAAAGTTATGGCACAATGCACAAAAACGCTTTTCAGCCTGAGATAAGGTGGGTTTCGGAACGCCAAACATAAAAGTGTTGATAACTTTCGAAAAACACTTCAGAGAGCTTAGATTTGATGTGCACCTACTAGAAAGACCCTTTCTGCTATAGTGGGAGGTTAAAATTTCATGTTCTGAAGCTTCCCTGAAAAGTTATGGCACAATGCACAAAAACGCTTTTCAGCCTGAGATAAGGTGGGTTTCCGAACGCCAAACATAAAAGTGTTGATAACTTTCGAAAAACACTTCAGACAGCTTAGATTTGATGTGCACCTACTAGAAAGACCCTTTCTGCTATAGTGGGAGGTTAAAATTTCATGTTCTGAAGCTTCCCTGAAAAGTTATGGCACAATGCGTAAAAACGCTTTTCAGCCTGAGATAAGGTGGGTTTCGGAACGCCAAACATAAAAGTGTTGATAACTTTGGAAAAACACTTCAGACAGTTTAGATTTGATGTGCAACTACTAGAAAGACCCTTTCTGCTATAGTGGGAGGTTAAAATTTCATGTTCTGAAGCTTCCCTGAAAAGTTATGGCACAATGCACAAAAACGCTTTTCAGCCTGAGATAAGGTGGGTTTCGGAACGCCAAACATAAAAGTGTTAATAACTTTGGAAAAACACTTCAGACAGTTTAGATTTGATGTGCAACTACTAGAAAGACCCTTTCTGCTATAGTGGGAGGTTAAAATTTCATGTTCTGAAGCTTCCCTGAAAAGTTATGGCACAATGCACAAAAACGCTTTTCAGCCTGAGATAAGGTGGGTTTCGGAACGCCAAACATAAAAGTGTTGATAACTTTCGAAAAACACTTCAGAGAGCTTAGATTTGATGTGCACCTACTAGAAAGACCCTTTCTGCTATAGTGGGAGGTTAAAATTTCATGTTCTGAAGCTTCCCTGAAAAGTTATGGCACAATGCGTAAAAACGCTTTTCAGCCTGAGATAAGGTGGGTTTCGGAACGCCAAACATAAAAGTGTTGATAACTTTGGAAAAACACTTCAGACAGTTTAGATTTGATGTGCAACTACTAGAAAGACCCTTTCTGCTATAGTGGGAGGTTAAAATTTCATGTTCTGAAGCTTTCCTGAAAAGTTATGGCACAATGCACAAAAACGCTTTTCAGCCTGAGATAAGGTGGGTTTCGGAACGCCAAACATAAAAGTGTTGATAACTTTTGAAAAACACTTCAGACAGCTTAGATTTGATGTGCAACTACTAGAAAGACCCTTTCTGCTATAGTGGGAGGTTAAAATTTCATGTTCTGAAGCTTCCCTGAAAACTTATGGCACAATGCACAAAAACGCTTTTCAGCCTGAGATAAGGTGGGTTTCGGAACGCCAAACATAAAAGTGTTGATAACTTTGGAAAAACACTTCAGACAGTTTAGATTTGATGTGCAACTACTAGAAAGACCCTTTCTGCTATAGTGGGAGGTTAAAATTTCATGTTCTGAAGCTTCCCTGAAAAGTTATGGCACAATGCACAAAAACGCTTTTCAGCCTGAGATAAGGTGGGTTTCGGAACGCCAAACATAAAAGTGTTGATAACTTTCGAAAAACACTTCAGAGAGCTTAGATTTGATGTGCACCTACTAGAAAGACCCTTTCTGCTATAGTGGGAGGTTAAAATTTCATGTTCTGAAGCTTCCCTGAAAAGTTATGGCACAATGCGTAAAAACGCTTTTCAGCCTGAGATAAGGTGGGTTTCGGAACGCCAAACATAAAAGTGTTGATAACTTTGGAAAAACACTTCAGACAGTTTAGATTTGATGTGCAACTACTAGAAAGACCCTTTCTGCTATAGTGGGAGGTTAAAATTTCATGTTCTGAAGCTTCCCTGAAAAGTTATGGCACAATGCGTAAAAACGCTTTTCAGCCTGAGATAAGGTGGGTTTCGGAACGCCAAACATAAAAGTGTTGATAACTTTGGAAAAACACTTCAGACAGTTTAGATTTGATGTGCAACTACTAGAAAGACCCTTTCTGCTATAGTGGGAGGTTAAAATTTCATGTTCTGACGCTTTCCTGAAAAGTTATGGCACAATGCACAAAAACGCTTTTCAGCCTGAGATAAGGTGGGTTTCGGAACGCCAAACATAAAAGTGTTGATAACTTTTGAAAAACACTTCAGACAGCTTAGATTTGATGTGCAACTACTAGAAAGACCCTTTCTGCTATAGTGGGAGGTTAAAATTTCATGTTCTGAAGCTTCCCTGAAAAGTTATGGCACAATGCACAAAAACGCTTTTCAGCCTGAGATAAGGTGGGTTTCGGAACGCCAAACATAAAAGTGTTGATAACTTTGGAAAAACACTTCAGACAGTTTAGATTTGATGTGCAACTACTAGAAAGACCCTTTCTGCTATAGTGGGAGGTTAAAATTTCATGTTCTGAAGCTTCCCTGAAAAGTTATGGCACAATGCACAAAAACGCTTTTCAGCCTGAGATAAGGTGGGTTTCGGAACGCCAAACATAAAAGTGTTGATAACTTTGGAAAAACACTTCAGACAGTTTAGATTTGATGTGCAACTACTAGAAAGACCCTTTCTGCTATAGTGGGAGGTTAAAATTTCATGTTCTGAAGCTTCCCTGAAAAGTTATGGCACAATGCACAAAAACGCTTTTCAGCCTGAGATAAGGTGGGTTTCGGAACGCCAAACATAAAAGTGTTGATAACTTTCGAAAAACACTTCAGAGAGCTTAGATTTGATGTGCACCTACTAGAAAGACCCTTTCTGCTATAGTGGGAGGTTAAAATTTCATGTTCTGAAGCTTTCCTGAAAAGTTATGGCACAATGCACAAAAACGCTTTTCAGCCTGAGATAAGGTGGGTTTCGGAACGCCAAACATAAAAGTGTTGATAACTTTCGAAAAACACTTCAGAGAGCTTAGATTTGATGTGCACCTACTAGAAAGACCCTTTCTGCTATAGTGGGAGGTTAAAATTTCATGTTCTGAAGCTTCCCTGAAAAGTTATGGCACAATGCGTAAAAACGCTTTTCAGCCTGAGATAAGGTGGGTTTCGGAACGCCAAACATAAAAGTGTTGATAACTTTGGAAAAACACTTCAGACAGCTTAGATTTGATGTGCAACTACTAGAAAGACCCTTTCTGCTATAGTGGGAGGTTAAAATTTCATGTTCTGAAGCTTCCCTGAAAAGTTATGGCACAATGCACAAAAACGCTTTTCAGCCTGAGATAAGGTGGGTTTCGGAACGCCAAACATAAAAGTGTTGATAACTTTCGAAAAACACTTCAGACAGCTTAGATTTGATGTGCACCTACTAGAAAGACCCTTTCTGCTATAGTGGGAGGTTAAAATTTCATGTTCTGAAGCTTCCCTGAAAAGTTATGGCACAATGCACAAAAACGCTTTTCAGCCTGAGATAAGGTGGGTTTCGGAACGCCAAACATAAAAGTGTTGATAACTTTCGAAAAACACTTCAGAGAGCTTAGATTTGATGTGCACCTACTAGAAAGACCCTTTCTGCTATAGTGGGAGGTTTAAATTTCATGTTCTGAAGCTTTCCTGAAAAGTTATGGCACAATGCACAAAAACGCTTTTCAGCCTGAGATAAGGTGGGTTTCGGAACGCCAAACATAAAAGTGTTGATAACTTTTGAAAAACACTTCAGACAGCTTAGATTTGATGTGCAACTACTAGAAAGACCCTTTCTGCTATAGTGGGAGGTTAAAATTTCATGTTCTGAAGCTTCCCTGAAAAGTTATGGCACAATGCACAAAAACGCTTTTCAGCCTGAGATAAGGTGGGTTTCGGAACGCCAAACATAAAAGTGTTGATAACTTTGGAAAAACACTTCAGACAGTTTAGATTTGATGTGCAACTACTAGAAAGACCCTTTCTGCTATAGTGGGAGGTTAAAATTTCATGTTCTGAAGCTTCCCTGAAAAGTTATGGCACAATGCACAAAAACGCTTTTCAGCCTGAGATAAGGTGGGTTTCGGAACGCCAAACATAAAAGTGTTGATAACTTTGGAAAAACACTTCAGACAGTTTAGATTTGATGTGCAACTACTAGAAAGACCCTTTCTGCTATAGTGGGAGGTTAAAATTTCATGTTCTGAAGCTTCCCTGAAAAGTTATGGCACAATGCACAAAAACGCTTTTCAGCCTGAGATAAGGTGGGTTTCGGAACGCCAAACATAAAAGTGTTGATAACTTTCGAAAAACACTTCAGAGAGCTTAGATTTGATGTGCACCCACTAGAAAGACCCTTTCTGCTATAGTGGGAGGTTAAAATTTCATGTTCTGAAGCTTCCCTGAAAAGTTATGGCACAATGCGTAAAAACGCTTTTCAGCCTGAGATAAGGTGGGTTTCGGAACGCCAAACATAAAAGTGTTGATAACTTTGGAAAAACACTTCAGAGAGTTTAGATTTGATGTGCAACTACTAGAAAGACCCTTTCTGCTATAGTGGGAGGTTAAAATTTCATGTTCTGAAGCTTTCCTGAAAAGTTATGGCACAATGCACAAAAACGCTTTTCAGCCTGAGATAAGGTGGGTTTCGGAACGCCAAACATAAAAGTGTTGATAACTTTGGAAAAACACTTCAGACAGTTTAGATTTGATGTGCAACTACTAGAAAGACCCTTTCTGCTATAGTGGGAGGTTAAAATTTCATGTTCTGAAGCTTTCCTGAAAAGTTATGGCACAATGCACAAAAACGCTTTTCAGCCTGAGATAAGGTGGGTTTCGGAACGCCAAACATAAAAGTGTTGATAACTTTTGAAAAACACTTCAGACAGCTTAGATTTGATGTGCAACTACTAGAAAGACCCTTTCTGCTATAGTGGGAGGTTAAAATTTCATGTTCTGAAGCTTCCCTGAAAACTTATGGCACAATGCACAAAAACGCTTTTCAGCCTGAGATAAGGTGGGTTTCGGAACGCCAAACATAAAAGTGTTGATAACTTTGGAAAAACACTTCAGACAGTTTAGATTTGATGTGCAACTACTAGAAAGACCCTTTCTGCTATAGTGGGAGGTTAAAATTTCATGTTCTGAAGCTTCCCTGAAAAGTTATGGCACAATGCACAAAAACGCTTTTCAGCCTGAGATAAGGTGGGTTTCGGAACGCCAAACATAAAAGTGTTGATAACTTTGGAAAAACACTTCAGACAGTTTAGATTTGATGTGCAACTACTAGAAAGACCATTTCTGCTATAGTGGGAGGTTAAAATTTCATGTTCTGAAGCTTCCCTGAAAAGTTATGGCACAATGCACAAAAACGCTTTTCAGCCTGAGATAAGGTGGGTTTCGGAACGCCAAACATAAAAGTGTTGATAACTTTCGAAAAACACTTCAGAGAGCTTAGATTTGATGTGCACCTACTAGAAAGACCCTTTCTGCTATAGTGGGAGGTTAAAATTTCATGTTCTGAAGCTTCCCTGAAAAGTTATGGCACAATGCGTAAAAACGCTTTTCAGCCTGAGATAAGGTGGGTTTCGGAACGCCAAACATAAAAGTGTTGATAACTTTGGAAAAACACTTCAGACAGTTTAGATTTGATGTGCAACTACTAGAAAGACCCTTTCTGCTATAGTGGGAGGTTAAAATTTCATGTTCTGAAGCTTTCCTGAAAAGTTATGGCACAATGCACAAAAACGCTTTTCAGCCTGAGATAAGGTGGGTTTCGGAACGCCAAACATAAAAGTGTTGATAACTTTGGAAAAACACTTCAGACAGTTTAGATTTGATGTGCAACTACTAGAAAGACCCTTTCTGCTATAGTGGGAGGTTAAAATTTCATGTTCTGAAGCTTTCCTGAAAAGTTATGGCACAATGCACAAAAACGCTTTTCAGCCTGAGATAAGGTGGGTTTCGGAACGCCAAACATAAAAGTGTTGATAACTTTCGAAA
Organism: Synchiropus splendidus; assembly: GCF_027744825.2. Classification (NCBI taxonomy): domain Eukaryota; kingdom Metazoa; phylum Chordata; class Actinopteri; order Syngnathiformes; family Callionymidae; genus Synchiropus; species Synchiropus splendidus. The sequence goes on from NC_071348.1 coordinate 22,508,132, forward strand.
AACACTTCAGAGAGCTTAGATTTGATGTGCACCTACTAGAAAGACCCTTTCTGCTATAGTGGGAGGTTAAAATTTCATGTTCTGAAGCTTCCCTGAAAAGTTATGGCACAATGCGTAAAAACGCTTTTCAGCCTGAGATAAGGTGGGTTTCGGAACGCCAAACATAAAAGTGTTGATAACTTTGGAAAAACACTTCAGACAGTTTAGATTTGATGTGCAACTACTAGAAAGACCCTTTCTGCTATAGTGGGAGGTTAAAATTTCATGTTCTGAAGCTTTCCTGAAAAGTTATGGCACAATGCACAAAAACGCTTTTCAGCCTGAGATAAGGTGGGTTTCGGAACGCCAAACATAAAAGTGTTGATAACTTTTGAAAAACACTTCAGACAGCTTAGATTTGATGTGCAACTACTAGAAAGACCCTTTCTGCTATAGTGGGAGGTTAAAATTTCATGTTCTGAAGCTTCCCTGAAAAGTTATGGCACAATGCACAAAAACGCTTTTCAGCCTGAGATAAGGTGGGTTTCGGAACGCCAAACATAAAAGTGTTGATAACTTTCGAAAAACATTTCAGACAGCTTAGATTTGATGTGCACCTACTAGAAAGACCCTTTCTGCTATAGTGGGAGGTTAAAATTTCATGTTCTGAAGCTTCCCTGAAAAGTTATGGCACAATGCGTAAAAACGCTTTTCAGCCTGAGATAAGGTGGGTTTCGGAACGCCAAACATAAAAGTGTTGATAACTTTGGAAAAACACTTCAGACAGTTTAGATTTGATGTGCAACTACTAGAAAGACCCTTTCTGCTATAGTGGGAGGTTAAAATTTCATGTTCTGAAGCTTCCCTGAACAGTTATGGCACAATGCACAAAAACGCTTTTCAGCCTGAGATAAGGTGGGTTTCGGAACGCCAAACATAAAAGTGTTGATAACTTTGGAAAAACACTTCAGACAGTTTAGATTTGATGTGCAACTACTAGAAAGACCCTTTCTGCTATAGTGGGAGGTTAAAATTTCATGTTCTGAAGCTTCCCTGAAAAGTTATGGCACAATGCACAAAAACGCTTTTCAGCCTGAGATAAGGTGGGTTTCGGAACGCCAAACATAAAAGTGTTGATAACTTTGGAAAAACACTTCAGACAGTTTAGATTTGATGTGCAACTACTAGAAAGACCCTTTCTGCTATAGTGGGAGGTTAAAATTTCATGTTCTGAAGCTTCCCTGAAAAGTTATGGCACAATGCACAAAAACGCTTTTCAGCCTGAGATAAGGTGGGTTTCGGAACGCCAAACATAAAAGTGTTGATAACTTTCGAAAAACACTTCAGAGAGCTTAGATTTGATGTGCACCTACTAGAAAGACCCTTTCTGCTATAGTGGGAGGTTAAAATTTCATGTTCTGAAGCTTCCCTGAAAAGTTATGGCACAATGCGTAAAAACGCTTTTCAGCCTGAGATAAGGTGGGTTTCGGAACGCCAAACATAAAAGTGTTGATAACTTTGGAAAAACACTTCAGACAGTTTAGATTTGATGTGCAACTACTAGAAAGACCCTTTCTGCTATAGTGGGAGGTTAAAATTTCATGTTCTGAAGCTTTCCTGAAAAGTTATGGCACAATGCACAAAAACGCTTTTCAGCCTGAGATAAGGTGGGTTTCGGAACGCCAAACATAAAAGTGTTGATAACTTTGGAAAAACACTTCAGACAGTTTAGATTTGATGTGCAACTACTAGAAAGACCCTTTCTGCTATAGTGGGAGGTTAAAATTTCATGTTCTGAAGCTTTCCTGAAAAGTTATGGCACAATGCACAAAAACGCTTTTCAGCCTGAGATAAGGTGGGTTTCGGAACGCCAAACATAAAAGTGTTGATAACTTTTGAAAAACACTTCAGACAGCTTAGATTTGATGTGCAACTACTAGAAAGACCCTTTCTGCTATAGTGGGAGGTTAAAATTTCATGTTCTGAAGCTTCCCTGAAAACTTATGGCACAATGCACAAAAACGCTTTTCAGCCTGAGATAAGGTGGGTTTCGGAACGCCAAACATAAAAGTGTTGATAACTTTGGAAAAACACTTCAGACAGTTTAGATTTGATGTGCAACTACTAGAAAGACCCTTTCTGCTATAGTGGGAGGTTAAAATTTCATGTTCTGAAGCTTCCCTGAAAAGTTATGGCACAATGCGTAAAAACGCTTTTCAGCCTGAGATAAGGTGGGTTTCGGAACGCCAAACATAAAAGTGTTGATAACTTTGGAAAAACACTTCAGACAGTTTAGATTTGATGTGCAACTACTAGAAAGACCCTTTCTGCTATAGTGGGAGGTTAAAATTTCATGTTCTGAAGCTTCCCTGAAAAGTTATGGCACAATGCACAAAAACGCTTTTCAGCCTGAGATAAGGTGGGTTTCGGAACGCCAAACATAAAAGTGTTCATAACTTTCGAAAAACACTTCAGAGAGCTTAGATTTGATGTGCACCTACTAGAAAGACCCTTTCTGCTATAGTGGGAGGTTAAAATTTCATGTTCTGAAGCTTCCCTGAAAAGTTATGGCACAATGCGTAAAAACGTTTTTCAGCCTGAGATAAGGTGGGTTTCGGAACGCCAAACATAAAAGTGTTGATAACTTTCGAAAAACACTTCAGACAGTTTAGATTTGATGTGCAACTACTAGAAAGACCCTTTCTGCTATAGTGGGAGGTTAAAATTTCATGTTCTGAAGCTTTCCTGAAAAGTTATGGCACAATGCACAAAAACGCTTTTCAGCCTGAGATAAGGTGGGTTTCGGAACGCCAAACATAAAAGTGTTGATAACTTTTGAAAAACACTTCAGACAGCTTAGATTTGATGTGCAACTACTAGAAAGACCCTTTCTGCTATAGTGGGAGGTTAAAATTTCATGTTCTGAAGCTTCCCTGAAAAGTTATGGCACAATGCACAAAAACGCTTTTCAGCCTGAGATAAGGTGGGTTTCGGAACGCCAAACATAAAAGTGTTGATAACTTTGGAAAAACACTTCAGACAGTTTAGATTTGATGTGCAACTACTAGAAAGACCCTTTCTGCTATAGTGGGAGGTTAAAATTTCATGTTCTGAAGCTTCCCTGAAAAGTTATGGCACAATGCACAAAAACGCTTTTCAGCCTGAGATAAGGTGGGTTTCGGAACGCCAAACATAAAAGTGTTAATAACTTTGGAAAAACACTTCAGACAGTTTAGATTTGATGTGCAACTACTAGAAAGACCCTTTCTGCTATAGTGGGAGGTTAAAATTTCATGTTCTGAAGCTTCCCTGAAAAGTTATGGCACAATGCACAAAAACGCTTTTCAGCCTGAGATAAGGTGGGTTTCGGAACGCCAAACATAAAAGTGTTGATAACTTTCGAAAAACACTTCAGAGAGCTTAGATTTGATGTGCACCTACTAGAAAGACCCTTTCTGCTATAGTGGGAGGTTAAAATTTCATGTTCTGAAGCTTCCCTGAAAAGTTATGGCACAATGCGTAAAAACGCTTTTCAGCCTGAGATAAGGTGGGTTTCGGAACGCCAAACATAAAAGTGTTGATAACTTTGGAAAAACACTTCAGACAGTTTAGATTTGATGTGCAACTACTAGAAAGACCCTTTCTGCTATAGTGGGAGGTTAAAATTTCATGTTCTGAAGCTTTCCTGAAAAGTTATGGCACAATGCACAAAAACGCTTTTCAGCCTGAGATAAGGTGGGTTTCGGAACGCCAAACATAAAAGTGTTGATAACTTTTGAAAAACACTTCAGACAGCTTAGATTTGATGTGCAACTACTAGAAAGACCCTTTCTGCTATAGTGGGAGGTTAAAATTTCATGTTCTGAAGCTTCCCTGAAAAGTTATGGCACAATGCACAAAAACGCTTTTCAGCCTGAGATAAGGTGGGTTTCGGAACGCCAAACATAAAAGTGTTGATAACTTTCGAAAAACACTTCAGAGAGCTTAGATTTGATGTGCACCTACTAGAAAGACCCTTTCTGCTATAGTGGGAGGTTAAAATTTCATGTTCTGAAGCTTCCCTGAAAAGTTATGGCACAATGCGTAAAAACGCTTTTCAGCCTGAGATAAGGTGGGTTTCGGAACGCCAAACATAAAAGTGTTGATAACTTTGGAAAAACACTTCAGACAGTTTAGATTTGATGTGCAACTACTAGAAAGACCCTATCTGCTATAGTGGGAGGTTAAAATTTCATGTTCTGAAGCTTTCCTGAAAAGTTATGGCACAATGCACAAAAACGCTTTTCAGCCTGAGATAAGGTGGGTTTCGGAACGCCAAACATAAAAGTGTTGATAACTTTTGAAAAACACTTCAGACAGCTTAGATTTGATGTGCAACTACTAGAAAGACCCTTTCTGCTATAGTGGGAGGTTAAAATTTCATGTTCTGAAGCTTCCCTGAAAAGTTATGGCACAATGCACAAAAACGCTTTTCAGCCTGAGATAAGGTGGGTTTCGGAACGCCAAACATAAAAGTGTTGATAACTTTGGAAAAACACTTCAGACAGTTTAGATTTGATGTGCAACTACTAGAAAGACCCTTTCTGCTATAGTGGGAGGTTAAAATTTCATGTTCTGAAGCTTCCCTGAAAAGTTATGGCACAATGCACAAAAACGCTTTTCAGCCTGAGATAAGGTGGGTTTCGGAACGCCAAACATAAAAGTGTTGATAACTTTGGAAAAACACTTCAGACAGTTTAGATTTGATGTGCAACTACTAGAAAGACCCTTTCTGCTATAGTGGGAGGTTAAAATTTCATGTTCTGAAGCTTCCCTGAAAAGTTATGGCACAATGCACAAAAACGCTTTTCAGCCTGAGATAAGGTGGGTTTCGGAACGCCAAACATAAAAGTGTTGATAACTTTCGAAAAACACTTCAGAGAGCTTAGATTTGATGTGCACCTACTAGAAAGACCCTTTCTGCTATAGTGGGAGGTTAAAATTTCATGTTCTGAAGCTTTCCTGAAAAGTTATGGCACAATGCACAAAAACGCTTTTCAGCCTGAGATAAGGTGGGTTTCGGAACGCCAAACATAAAAGTGTTGATAACTTTCGAAAAACACTTCAGAGAGCTTAGATTTGATGTGCACCTACTAGAAAGACCCTTTCTGCTATAGTGGGAGGTTAAAATTTCATGTTCTGAAGCTTCCCTGAAAAGTTATGGCACAATGCGTAAAAACGCTTTTCAGCCTGAGATAAGGTGGGTTTCGGAACGCCAAACATAAAAGTGTTGATAACTTTGGAAAAACACTTCAGACAGCTTAGATTTGATGTGCAACTACTAGAAAGACCCTTTCTGCTATAGTGGGAGGTTAAAATTTCATGTTCTGAAGCTTCCCTGAAAAGTTATGGCACAATGCACAAAAACGCTTTTCAGCCTGAGATAAGGTGGGTTTCGGAACGCCAAACATAAAAGTGTTGATAACTTTCGAAAAACACTTCAGACAGCTTAGATTTGATGTGCACCTACTAGAAAGACCCTTTCTGCTATAGTGGGAGGTTAAAATTTCATGTTCTGAAGCTTCCCTGAAAAGTTATGGCACAATGCACAAAAACGCTTTTCAGCCTGAGATAAGGTGGGTTTCGGAACGCCAAACATAAAAGTGTTGATAACTTTCGAAAAACACTTCAGAGAGCTTAGATTTGATGTGCACCTACTAGAAAGACCCTTTCTGCTATAGTGGGAGGTTAAAATTTCATGTTCTGAAGCTTTCCTGAAAAGTTATGGCACAATGCACAAAAACGCTTTTCAGCCTGAGATAAGGTGGGTTTCGGAACGCCAAACATAAAAGTGTTGATAACTTTCGAAAAACACTTCAGAGAGCTTAGATTTGATGTGCACCTACTAGAAAGACCCTTTCTGCTATAGTGGGAGGTTAAAATTTCATGTTCTGAAGCTTCCCTGAAAAGTTATGGCACAATGCACAAAAACGCTTTTCAGCCTGAGATAAGGTGGGTTTCGGAACGCCAAACATAAAAGTGTTGATAACTTTCGAAAAACACTTCAGAGAGCTTAGATTTGATGTGCACCTACTAGAAAGACCCTTTCTGCTATAGTGGGAGGTTAAAATTTCATGTTCTGAAGCTTCCCTGAAAAGTTATGGCACAATGCGTAAAAACGCTTTTCAGCCTGAGATAAGGTGGGTTTCGGAACGCCAAACATAAAAGTGTTGATAACTTTGGAAAAACACTTCAGACAGTTTAGATTTGATGTGCAACTACTAGAAAGACCCTATCTGCTATAGTGGGAGGTTAAAATTTCATGTTCTGAAGCTTTCCTGAAAAGTTATGGCACAATGCACAAAAACGCTTTTCAGCCTGAGATAAGGTGGGTTTCGGAACGCCAAACATAAAAGTGTTGATAACTTTTGAAAAACACTTCAGACAGCTTAGATTTGATGTGCAACTACTAGAAAGACCCTTTCTGCTATAGTGGGAGGTTAAAATTTCATGTTCTGAAGCTTCCCTGAAAAGTTATGGCACAATGCACAAAAACGCTTTTCAGCCTGAGATAAGGTGGGTTTCGGAACGCCAAACATAAAAGTGTTGATAACTTTGGAAAAACACTTCAGACAGTTTAGATTTGATGTGCAACTACTAGAAAGACCCTTTCTGCTATAGTGGGAGGTTAAAATTTCATGTTCTGAAGCTTCCCTGAAAAGTTATGGCACAATGCACAAAAACGCTTTTCAGCCTGAGATAAGGTGGGTTTCGGAACGCCAAACATAAAAGTGTTGATAACTTTGGAAAAACACTTCAGACAGTTTAGATTTGATGTGCAACTACTAGAAAGACCCTTTCTGCTATAGTGGGAGGTTAAAATTTCATGTTCTGAAGCTTCCCTGAAAAGTTATGGCACAATGCACAAAAACGCTTTTCAGCCTGAGATAAGGTGGGTTTCGGAACGCCAAACATAAAAGTGTTGATAACTTTCGAAAAACACTTCAGACAGCTTAGATTTGATGTGCACCTACTAGAAAGACCCTTTCTGCTATAGTGGGAGGTTAAAATTTCATGTTCTGAAGCTTTCCTGAAAAGTTATGGCACAATGCACAAAAACGCTTTTCAGCCTGAGATAAGGTGGGTTTCGGAACGCCAAACATAAAAGTGTTGATAACTTTCGAAAAACACTTCAGAGAGCTTAGATTTGATGTGCACCTACTAGAAAGACCCTTTCTGCTATAGTGGGAGGTTAAAATTTCATGTTCTGAAGCTTCCCTGAAAAGTTATGGCACAATGCGTAAAAACGCTTTTCAGCCTGAGATAAGGTGGGTTTCGGAACGCCAAACATAAAAGTGTTGATAACTTTGGAAAAACACTTCAGACAGCTTAGATTTGATGTGCAACTACTAGAAAGACCCTTTCTGCTATAGTGGGAGGTTAAAATTTCATGTTCTGAAGCTTCCCTGAAAAGTTATGGCACAATGCACAAAAACGCTTTTCAGCCTGAGATAAGGTGGGTTTCGGAACGCCAAACATAAAAGTGTTGATAACTTTCGAAAAACACTTCAGACAGCTTAGATTTGATGTGCACCTACTAGAAAGACCCTTTTTGCTATAGTGGGAGGTTAAAATTTCATGTTCTGAAGCTTCCCTGAAAAGTTATGGCACAATGCACAAAAACGCTTTTCAGCCTGAGATAAGGTGGGTTTCGGAACGCCAAACATAAAAGTGTTGATAACTTTCGAAAAACACTTCAGAGAGCTTAGATTTGATGTGCACCTACTAGAAAGACCCTTTCTGCTATAGTGGGAGGTTAAAATTTCATGTTCTGAAGCTTTCCTGAAAAGTTATGGCACAATGCACAAAAACGCTTTTCAGCCTGAGATAAGGTGGGTTTCGGAACGCCAAACATAAAAGTGTTGATAACTTTCGAAAAACACTTCAGAGAGCTTAGATTTGATGTGCACCTACTAGAAAGACCCTTTCTGCTATAGTGGGAGGTTAAAATTTCATGTTCTGAAGCTTCCCTGAAAAGTTATGGCACAATGCACAAAAACGCTTTTCAGCCTGAGATAAGGTGGGTTTCCGAACGCCAAACATAAAAGTGTTGATAACTTTCGAAAAACACTTCAGACAGCTTAGATTTGATGTGCACCTACTAGAAAGACCCTTTCTGCTATAGTGGGAGGTTAAAATTTCATGTTCTGAAGCTTCCCTGAAAAGTTATGGCACAATGCGTAAAAACGCTTTTCAGCCTGAGATAAGGTGGGTTTCGGAACGCCAAACATAAAAGTGTTGATAACTTTGGAAAAACACTTCAGACAGTTTAGATTTGATGTGCAACTACTAGAAAGACCCTTTCTGCTATAGTGGGAGGTTAAAATTTCATGTTCTGAAGCTTCCCTGAAAAGTTATGGCACAATGCACAAAAACGCTTTTCAGCCTGAGATAAGGTGGGTTTCGGAACGCCAAACATAAAAGTGTTAATAACTTTGGAAAAACACTTCAGACAGTTTAGATTTGATGTGCAACTACTAGAAAGACCCTTTCTGCTATAGTGGGAGGTTAAAATTTCATGTTCTGAAGCTTCCCTGAAAAGTTATGGCACAATGCACAAAAACGCTTTTCAGCCTGAGATAAGGTGGGTTTCGGAACGCCAAACATAAAAGTGTTGATAACTTTCGAAAAACACTTCAGAGAGCTTAGATTTGATGTGCACCTACTAGAAAGACCCTTTCTGCTATAGTGGGAGGTTAAAATTTCATGTTCTGAAGCTTCCCTGAAAAGTTATGGCACAATGCGTAAAAACGCTTTTCAGCCTGAGATAAGGTGGGTTTCGGAACGCCAAACATAAAAGTGTTGATAACTTTGGAAAAACACTTCAGACAGTTTAGATTTGATGTGCAACTACTAGAAAGACCCTTTCTGCTATAGTGGGAGGTTAAAATTTCATGTTCTGAAGCTTTCCTGAAAAGTTATGGCACAATGCACAAAAACGCTTTTCAGCCTGAGATAAGGTGGGTTTCGGAACGCCAAACATAAAAGTGTTGATAACTTTTGAAAAACACTTCAGACAGCTTAGATTTGATGTGCAACTACTAGAAAGACCCTTTCTGCTATAGTGGGAGGTTAAAATTTCATGTTCTGAAGCTTCCCTGAAAACTTATGGCACAATGCACAAAAACGCTTTTCAGCCTGAGATAAGGTGGGTTTCGGAACGCCAAACATAAAAGTGTTGATAACTTTGGAAAAACACTTCAGACAGTTTAGATTTGATGTGCAACTACTAGAAAGACCCTTTCTGCTATAGTGGGAGGTTAAAATTTCATGTTCTGAAGCTTCCCTGAAAAGTTATGGCACAATGCACAAAAACGCTTTTCAGCCTGAGATAAGGTGGGTTTCGGAACGCCAAACATAAAAGTGTTGATAACTTTCGAAAAACACTTCAGAGAGCTTAGATTTGATGTGCACCTACTAGAAAGACCCTTTCTGCTATAGTGGGAGGTTAAAATTTCATGTTCTGAAGCTTCCCTGAAAAGTTATGGCACAATGCGTAAAAACGCTTTTCAGCCTGAGATAAGGTGGGTTTCGGAACGCCAAACATAAAAGTGTTGATAACTTTGGAAAAACACTTCAGACAGTTTAGATTTGATGTGCAACTACTAGAAAGACCCTTTCTGCTATAGTGGGAGGTTAAAATTTCATGTTCTGAAGCTTCCCTGAAAAGTTATGGCACAATGCGTAAAAACGCTTTTCAGCCTGAGATAAGGTGGGTTTCGGAACGCCAAACATAAAAGTGTTGATAACTTTGGAAAAACACTTCAGACAGTTTAGATTTGATGTGCAACTACTAGAAAGACCCTTTCTGCTATAGTGGGAGGTTAAAATTTCATGTTCTGACGCTTTCCTGAAAAGTTATGGCACAATGCACAAAAACGCTTTTCAGCCTGAGATAAGGTGGGTTTCGGAACGCCAAACATAAAAGTGTTGATAACTTTTGAAAAACACTTCAGACAGCTTAGATTTGATGTGCAACTACTAGAAAGACCCTTTCTGCTATAGTGGGAGGTTAAAATTTCATGTTCTGAAGCTTCCCTGAAAAGTTATGGCACAATGCACAAAAACGCTTTTCAGCCTGAGATAAGGTGGGTTTCGGAACGCCAAACATAAAAGTGTTGATAACTTTGGAAAAACACTTCAGACAGTTTAGATTTGATGTGCAACTACTAGAAAGACCCTTTCTGCTATAGTGGGAGGTTAAAATTTCATGTTCTGAAGCTTCCCTGAAAAGTTATGGCACAATGCACAAAAACGCTTTTCAGCCTGAGATAAGGTGGGTTTCGGAACGCCAAACATAAAAGTGTTGATAACTTTGGAAAAACACTTCAGACAGTTTAGATTTGATGTGCAACTACTAGAAAGACCCTTTCTGCTATAGTGGGAGGTTAAAATTTCATGTTCTGAAGCTTCCCTGAAAAGTTATGGCACAATGCACAAAAACGCTTTTCAGCCTGAGATAAGGTGGGTTTCGGAACGCCAAACATAAAAGTGTTGATAACTTTCGAAAAACACTTCAGAGAGCTTAGATTTGATGTGCACCTACTAGAAAGACCCTTTCTGCTATAGTGGGAGGTTAAAATTTCATGTTCTGAAGCTTTCCTGAAAAGTTATGGCACAATGCACAAAAACGCTTTTCAGCCTGAGATAAGGTGGGTTTCGGAACGCCAAACATAAAAGTGTTGATAACTTTCGAAAAACACTTCAGAGAGCTTAGATTTGATGTGCACCTACTAGAAAGACCCTTTCTGCTATAGTGGGAGGTTAAAATTTCATGTTCTGAAGCTTCCCTGAAAAGTTATGGCACAATGCGTAAAAACGCTTTTCAGCCTGAGATAAGGTGGGTTTCGGAACGCCAAACATAAAAGTGTTGATAACTTTGGAAAAACACTTCAGACAGCTTAGATTTGATGTGCAACTACTAGAAAGACCCTTTCTGCTATAGTGGGAGGTTAAAATTTCATGTTCTGAAGCTTCCCTGAAAAGTTATGGCACAATGCACAAAAACGCTTTTCAGCCTGAGATAAGGTGGGTTTCGGAACGCCAAACATAAAAGTGTTGATAACTTTCGAAAAACACTTCAGACAGCTTAGATTTGATGTGCACCTACTAGAAAGACCCTTTCTGCTATAGTGGGAGGTTAAAATTTCATGTTCTGAAGCTTCCCTGAAAAGTTATGGCACAATGCACAAAAACGCTTTTCAGCCTGAGATAAGGTGGGTTTCGGAACGCCAAACATAAAAGTGTTGATAACTTTCGAAAAACACTTCAGAGAGCTTAGATTTGATGTGCACCTACTAGAAAGACCCTTTCTGCTATAGTGGGAGGTTTAAATTTCATGTTCTGAAGCTTTCCTGAAAAGTTATGGCACAATGCACAAAAACGCTTTTCAGCCTGAGATAAGGTGGGTTTCGGAACGCCAAACATAAAAGTGTTGATAACTTTTGAAAAACACTTCAGACAGCTTAGATTTGATGTGCAACTACTAGAAAGACCCTTTCTGCTATAGTGGGAGGTTAAAATTTCATGTTCTGAAGCTTCCCTGAAAAGTTATGGCACAATGCACAAAAACGCTTTTCAGCCTGAGATAAGGTGGGTTTCGGAACGCCAAACATAAAAGTGTTGATAACTTTGGAAAAACACTTCAGACAGTTTAGATTTGATGTGCAACTACTAGAAAGACCCTTTCTGCTATAGTGGGAGGTTAAAATTTCATGTTCTGAAGCTTCCCTGAAAAGTTATGGCACAATGCACAAAAACGCTTTTCAGCCTGAGATAAGGTGGGTTTCGGAACGCCAAACATAAAAGTGTTGATAACTTTGGAAAAACACTTCAGACAGTTTAGATTTGATGTGCAACTACTAGAAAGACCCTTTCTGCTATAGTGGGAGGTTAAAATTTCATGTTCTGAAGCTTCCCTGAAAAGTTATGGCACAATGCACAAAAACGCTTTTCAGCCTGAGATAAGGTGGGTTTCGGAACGCCAAACATAAAAGTGTTGATAACTTTCGAAAAACACTTCAGAGAGCTTAGATTTGATGTGCACCCACTAGAAAGACCCTTTCTGCTATAGTGGGAGGTTAAAATTTCATGTTCTGAAGCTTCCCTGAAAAGTTATGGCACAATGCGTAAAAACGCTTTTCAGCCTGAGATAAGGTGGGTTTCGGAACGCCAAACATAAAAGTGTTGATAACTTTGGAAAAACACTTCAGAGAGTTTAGATTTGATGTGCAACTACTAGAAAGACCCTTTCTGCTATAGTGGGAGGTTAAAATTTCATGTTCTGAAGCTTTCCTGAAAAGTTATGGCACAATGCACAAAAACGCTTTTCAGCCTGAGATAAGGTGGGTTTCGGAACGCCAAACATAAAAGTGTTGATAACTTTGGAAAAACACTTCAGACAGTTTAGATTTGATGTGCAACTACTAGAAAGACCCTTTCTGCTATAGTGGGAGGTTAAAATTTCATGTTCTGAAGCTTTCCTGAAAAGTTATGGCACAATGCACAAAAACGCTTTTCAGCCTGAGATAAGGTGGGTTTCGGAACGCCAAACATAAAAGTGTTGATAACTTTTGAAAAACACTTCAGACAGCTTAGATTTGATGTGCAACTACTAGAAAGACCCTTTCTGCTATAGTGGGAGGTTAAAATTTCATGTTCTGAAGCTTCCCTGAAAACTTATGGCACAATGCACAAAAACGCTTTTCAGCCTGAGATAAGGTGGGTTTCGGAACGCCAAACATAAAAGTGTTGATAACTTTGGAAAAACACTTCAGACAGTTTAGATTTGATGTGCAACTACTAGAAAGACCCTTTCTGCTATAGTGGGAGGTTAAAATTTCATGTTCTGAAGCTTCCCTGAAAAGTTATGGCACAATGCACAAAAACGCTTTTCAGCCTGAGATAAGGTGGGTTTCGGAACGCCAAACATAAAAGTGTTGATAACTTTCGAAAAACACTTCAGAGAGCTTAGATTTGATGAGCACCTACTAGAAAGACCCTTTCTGCTATAGTGGGAGGTTAAAATTTCATGTTCTGAAGCTTCCCTGAAAAGTTATGGCACAATGCGTAAAAACGCTTTTCAGCCTGAGATAAGGTGGGTTTCGGAACGCCAAACATAAAAGTGTTGATAACTTTGGAAAAACACTTCAGACAGTTTAGATTTGATGTGCAACTACTAGAAAGACCCTTTCTGCTATAGTGGGAGGTTAAAATTTCATGTTCTGAAGCTTTCCTGAAAAGTTATGGCACAATGCACAAAAACGCTTTTCAGCCTGAGATAAGGTGGGTTTCGGAACGCCAAACATAAAAGTGTTGATAACTTTTGAAAAACACTTCAGACAGCTTAGATTTGATGTGCAACTACTAGAAAGACCCTTTCTGCTATAGTGGGAGGTTAAAATTTCATGTTCTGAAGCTTCCCTGAAAAGTTATGGCACAATGCACAAAAACGCTTTTCAGCCTGAGATAAGGTGGGTTTCGGAACGCCAAACATAAAAGTGTTGATAACTTTGGAAAAACACTTCAGACAGTTTAGATTTGATGTGCAACTACTAGAAAGACCCTTTCTGCTATAGTGGGAGGTTAAAATTTCATGTTCTGAAGCTTCCCTGAAAAGTTATGGCACAATGCACAAAAACGCTTTTCAGCCTGAGATAAGGTGGGTTTCGGAACGCCAAACATAAAAGTGTTAATAACTTTGGAAAAACACTTCAGACAGTTTAGATTTGATGTGCAACTACTAGAAAGACCCTTTCTGCTATAGTGGGAGGTTAAAATTTCATGTTCTGAAGCTTCCCTGAAAACTTATGGCACAATGCACAAAAACGCTTTTCAGCCTGAGATAAGGTGGGTTTCGGAACGCCAAACATAAAAGTGTTGATAACTTTCGAAAAACACTTCAGAGAGCTTAGATTTGATGTGCACCCACTAGAAAGACCCTTTCTGCTATAGTGGGAGGTTAAAATTTCATGTTCTGAAGCTTCCCTGAAAAGTTATGGCACAATGCGTAAAAACGCTTTTCAGCCTGAGATAAGGTGGGTTTCGGAACGCCAAACATAAAAGTGTTGATAACTTTGGAAAAACACTTCAGACAGTTTAGATTTGATGTGCAACTACTAGAAAGACCCTTTCTGCTATAGTGGGAGGTTAAAATTTCATGTTCTGAAGCTTTCCTGAAAAGTTATGGCACAATGCACAAAAACGCTTTTCAGCCTGAGATAAGGTGGGTTTCGGAACGCCAAACATAAAAGTGTTGATAACTTTGGAAAAACACTTCAGACAGTTTAGATTTGATGTGCAACTACTAGAAAGACCCTTTCTGCTATAGTGGGAGGTTAAAATTTCATGTTCTGAAGCTTTCCTGAAAAGTTATGGCACAATGCACAAAAACGCTTTTCAGCCTGAGATAAGGTGGGTTTCGGAACGCCAAACATAAAAGTGTTGATAACTTTTGAAAAACACTTCAGACAGCTTAGATTTGATGTGCAACTACTAGAAAGACCCTTTCTGCTATAGTGGGAGGTTAAAATTTCATGTTCTGAAGCTTCCCTGAAAACTTATGGCACAATGCACAAAAACGCTTTTCAGCCTGAGATAAGGTGGGTTTCGGAACGCCAAACATAAAAGTGTTGATAACTTTGGAAAAACACTTCAGACAGTTTAGATTTGATGTGCAACTACTAGAAAGACCCTTTCTGCTATAGTGGGAGGTTAAAATTTCATGTTCTGAAGCTTCCCTGAAAAGTTATGGCACAATGCACAAAAACGCTTTTCAGCCTGAGATAAGGTGGGTTTCGGAACGCCAAACATAAAAGTGTTAATAACTTTGGAAAAACACTTCAGACAGTTTAGATTTGACGTGCAACTACTAGAAAGACCCTTTCTGCTATAGTGGGAGGTTAAAATTTCATGTTCTGAAGCTTCCCTGAAAAGTTATGGCACAATGCACAAAAACGCTTTTCAGCCTGAGATAAGGTGGGTTTCGGAACGCCAAACATAAAAGTGTTGATAACTTTCGAAAAACACTTCAGAGAGCTTAGATTTGATGTGCACCTACTAGAAAGACCCTTTCTGCTATAGTGGGAGGTTAAAATTTCATGTTCTGAAGCTTCCCTGAAAAGTTATGGCACAATGCGTAAAAACGCTTTTCAGCCTGAGATAAGGTGGGTTTCGGAACGCCAAACATAAAAGTGTTGATAACTTTGGAAAAACACTTCAGACAGTTTAGATTTGATGTGCAACTACTAGAAAGACCCTTTCTGCTATAGTGGGAGGTTAAAATTTCATGTTCTGAAGCTTCCCTGAAAAGTTATGGCACAATGCACAAAAACGCTTTTCAGCCTGAGATAAGGTGGGTTTCGGAACGCCAAACATAAAAGTGTTAATAACTTTGGAAAAACACTTCAGACAGTTTAGATTTGATGTGCAACTACTAGAAAGACCCTTTCTGCTATAGTGGGAGGTTAAAATTTCATGTTCTGAAGCTTCCCTGAAAAGTTATGGCACAATGCACAAAAACGCTTTTCAGCCTGAGATAAGGTGGGTTTCGGAACGCCAAACATAAAAGTGTTGATAACTTTCGAAAAACACTTCAGAGAGCTTAGATTTGATGTGCACCTACTAGAAAGACCCTTTCTGCTATAGTGGGAGGTTAAAATTTCATGTTCTGAAGCTTCCCTGAAAAGTTATGGCACAATGCGTAAAAACGCTTTTCAGCCTGAGATAACGTGGGTTTCGGAACGCCAAACATAAAAGTGTTGATAACTTTGGAAAAACACTTCAGACAGTTTAGATTTGATGTGCAACTACTAGAAAGACCCTTTCTGCTATAGTGGGAGGTTAAAATTTCATGTTCTGAAGCTTTCCTGAAAAGTTATGGCACAATGCACAAAAACGCTTTTCAGCCTGAGATAAGGTGGGTTTCGGAACGCCAAACATAAAAGTGTTGATAACTTTCGAAAAACACTTCAGACAGTTTAGATTTGATGTGCACCTACTAGAAAGACCCTTTCTGCTTTAGTGGGAGGTTAAAATTTCATGTTCTGAAGCTTCCCTGAAAAGTTATGGCACAATGCGTAAAAACGCTTTTCAGCCTGAGATAAGGTGGGTTTCGGAACGCCAAACATAAAAGTGTTGATAACTTTGGAAAAACACTTCAGACAGTTTAGATTTGATGTGCAACTACTAGAAAGACCCTTTCTGCTATAGTGGGAGGTTAAAATTTCATGTTCTGAAGCTTCCCTGAAAAGTTATGGCACAATGCACAAAAACGCTTTTCAGCCTGAGATAAGGTGGGTTTCGGAACGCCAAACATAAAAGTGTTAATAACTTTGGAAAAACACTTCAGACAGTTTAGATTTGATGTGCAACTACTAGAAAGACCCTTTCTGCTATAGTGGGAGGTTAAAATTTCATGTTCTGAAGCTTCCCTGAAAAGTTATGGCACAATGCACAAAAACGCTTTTCAGCCTGAGATAAGGTGGGTTTCGGAACGCCAAACATAAAAGTGTTAATAACTTTGGAAAAACACTTCAGACAGTTTAGATTCGATGTGCAACTACTAGAAAGACCCTTTCTGCTATAGTGGGAGGTTAAAATTTCATGTTCTGAAGCTTCCCTGAAAAGTTATGGCACAATGCACAAAAACGCTTTTCAGCCTGAGATAAGGTGGGTTTCGGAACGCCAAACATAAAAGTGTTGATAACTTTCGAAAAACACTTCAGACAGCTTAGATTTGATGTGCACCTACTAGAAAGACCCTTTCTGCTATAGTGGGAGGTTAAAATTTCATGTTCTGAAGCTTTCCTGAAAAGTTATGGCACAATGCACAAAAACGCTTTTCAGCCTGCGATAAGGTGGGTTTCGGAACGCCAAACATAAAAGTGTTGATAACTTTTGAAAAACACTTCAGACAGCTTAGATTTGATGTGCAACTACTAGAAAGACCCTTTCTGCTATAGTGGGAGGTTAAAATTTCATGTTCTGAAGCTTCCCTGAAAAGTTATGGCACAATGCACAAAAACGCTTTTCAGCCTGAGATAAGGTGGGTTTCGGAACGCCAAACATAAAAGTGTTGATAACTTTGGAAAAACACTTCAGACAGTTTAGATTTGATGTGCAACTACTAGAAAGACCCTTTCTGCTATAGTGGGAGGTTAAAATTTCATGTTCTGAAGCTTCCCTGAAAAGTTATGGCACAATGCACAAAAACGCTTTTCAGCCTGAGATAAGGTGGGTTTCGGAACGCCAAACATAAAAGTGTTGATAACTTTGGAAAAACACTTCAGACAGTTTAGATTTGATGTGCAACTACTAGAAAGACCCTTTCTGCTATAGTGGGAGGTTAAAATTTCATGTTCTGAAGCTTCCCTGAAAAGTTATGGCACAATGCACAAAAACGATTTTCAGCCTGAGATAAGGTGGGTTTCGGAACGCCAAACATAAAAGTGTTGATAACTTTCGAAAAACACTTCAGAGAGCTTAGATTTGATGTGCACCCACTAGAAAGACCCTTTCTGCTATAGTGGGAGGTTAAAATTTCATGTTCTGAAGCTTCCCTGAAAAGTTATGGCACAATGCTTAAAAACGCTTTTCAGCCTGAGATAAGGTGGGTTTCGGAACGCCAAACATAAAAGTGTTGATAACTTTGGAAAAACACTTCAGACAGTTTAGATTTGATGTGCAACTACTAGAAAGACCCTTTCTGCTATAGTGGGAGGTTAAAATTTCATGTTCTGAAGCTTCCCTGAAAAGTTATGGCACAATGCACAAAAACGCTTTTCAGCCTGAGATAAGGTGGGTTTCGGAACGCCAAACATAAAAGTGTTAATAACTTTGGAAAAACACTTCAGACAGTTTAGATTTGATGTGCAACTACTAGAAAGACCCTTTCTGCTATAGTGGGAGGTTAAAATTTCATGTTCTGAAGCTTCCCTGAAAAGTTATGGCACAATGCACAAAAACGCTTTTCAGCCTGAGATAAGGTGGGTTTCGGAACGCCAAACATAAAAGTGTTGATAACTTTCGAAAAACACTTCAGAGAGCTTAGATTTGATGTGCACCTACTAGAAAGACCCTTTCTGCTATAGTGGGAGGTTAAAATTTCATGTTCTGAAGCTTCCCTGAAAAGTTATGGCACAATGCGTAAAAACGCTTTTCAGCCTGAGATAACGTGGGTTTCGGAACGCCAAACATAAAAGTGTTGATAACTTTGGAAAAACACTTCAGACAGTTTAGATTTGATGTGCAACTACTAGAAAGACCCTTTCTGCTATAGTGGGAGGTTAAAATTTCATGTTCTGAAGCTTTCCTGAAAAGTTATGGCACAATGCACAAAAACGCTTTTCAGCCTGAGATAAGGTGGGTTTCGGAACGCCAAACATAAAAGTGTTGATAACTTTCGAAAAACACTTCAGACAGTTTAGATTTGATGTGCACCTACTAGAAAGACCCTTTCTGCTTTAGTGGGAGGTTAAAATTTCATGTTCTGAAGCTTCCCTGAAAAGTTATGGCACAATGCGTAAAAACGCTTTTCAGCCTGAGATAAGGTGGGTTTCGGAACGCCAAACATAAAAGTGTTGATAACTTTGGAAAAACACTTCAGACAGTTTAGATTTGATGTGCAACTACTAGAAAGACCCTTTCTGCTATAGTGGGAGGTTAAAATTTCATGTTCTGAAGCTTCCCTGAAAAGTTATGGCACAATGCACAAAAACGCTTTTCAGCCTGAGATAAGGTGGGTTTCGGAACGCCAAACATAAAAGTGTTAATAACTTTGGAAAAACACTTCAGACAGTTTAGATTTGATGTGCAACTACTAGAAAGACCCTTTCTGCTATAGTGGGAGGTTAAAATTTCATGTTCTGAAGCTTCCCTGAAAAGTTATGGCACAATGCACAAAAACGCTTTTCAGCCTGAGATAAGGTGGGTTTCGGAACGCCAAACATAAAAGTGTTAATAACTTTGGAAAAACACTTCAGACAGTTTAGATTCGATGTGCAACTACTAGAAAGACCCTTTCTGCTATAGTGGGAGGTTAAAATTTCATGTTCTGAAGCTTCCCTGAAAAGTTATGGCACAATGCACAAAAACGCTTTTCAGCCTGAGATAAGGTGGGTTTCGGAACGCCAAACATAAAAGTGTTGATAACTTTCGAAAAACACTTCAGACAGCTTAGATTTGATGTGCACCTACTAGAAAGACCCTTTCTGCTATAGTGGGAGGTTAAAATTTCATGTTCTGAAGCTTTCCTGAAAAGTTATGGCACAATGCACAAAAACGCTTTTCAGCCTGCGATAAGGTGGGTTTCGGAACGCCAAACATAAAAGTGTTGATAACTTTTGAAAAACACTTCAGACAGCTTAGATTTGATGTGCAACTACTAGAAAGACCCTTTCTGCTATAGTGGGAGGTTAAAATTTCATGTTCTGAAGCTTCCCTGAAAAGTTATGGCACAATGCACAAAAACGCTTTTCAGCCTGAGATAAGGTGGGTTTCGGAACGCCAAACATAAAAGTGTTGATAACTTTGGAAAAACACTTCAGACAGTTTAGATTTGATGTGCAACTACTAGAAAGACCCTTTCTGCTATAGTGGGAGGTTAAAATTTCATGTTCTGAAGCTTCCCTGAAAAGTTATGGCACAATGCACAAAAACGCTTTTCAGCCTGAGATAAGGTGGGTTTCGGAACGCCAAACATAAAAGTGTTGATAACTTTGGAAAAACACTTCAGACAGTTTAGATTTGATGTGCAACTACTAGAAAGACCCTTTCTGCTATAGTGGGAGGTTAAAATTTCATGTTCTGAAGCTTCCCTGAAAAGTTATGGCACAATGCACAAAAACGATTTTCAGCCTGAGATAAGGTGGGTTTCGGAACGCCAAACATAAAAGTGTTGATAACTTTCGAAAAACACTTCAGAGAGCTTAGATTTGATGTGCACCCACTAGAAAGACCCTTTCTGCTATAGTGGGAGGTTAAAATTTCATGTTCTGAAGCTTCCCTGAAAAGTTATGGCACAATGCTTAAAAACGCTTTTCAGCCTGAGATAAGGTGGGTTTCGGAACGCCAAACATAAAAGTGTTGATAACTTTGGAAAAACACTTCAGACAGTTTAGATTTGATGTGCAACTACTAGAAAGACCCTTTCTGCTATAGTGGGAGGTTAAAATTTCATGTTCTGAAGCTTCCCTGAAAAGTTATGGCACAATGCACAAAAACGCTTTTCAGCCTGAGATAAGGTGGGTTTCGGAACGCCAAACATAAAAGTGTTAATAACTTTGGAAAAACACTTCAGACAGTTTAGATTTGATGTGCAACTACTAGAAAGACCCTTTCTGCTATAGTGGGAGGTTAAAATGTCATGTTCTGAAGCTTCCCTGAAAAGTTATGGCACAATGCACAAAAACGCTTTTCAGCCTGAGATAAGGTGGGTTTCGGAACGCCAAACATAAAAGTGTTGATAACTTTTGAAAAACACTTCAGACAGCTTAGATTTGATGTGCAACTACTAGAAAGACCCTTTCTGCTATAGTGGGAGGTTAAAATTTCATGTTCTGAAGCTTCCCTGAAAAGTTATGGCACAATGCACAAAAACGCTTTTCAGCCTGAGATAAGGTGGGTTTCGGAACGCCAAACATAAAAGTGTTGATAACTTTGGAAAAACACTTCAGACAGTTTAGATTTGATGTGCAACTACTAGAAAGACCCTTTCTGCTATAGTGGGAGGTTAAAATTTCATGTTCTGAAGCTTCCCTGAAAAGTTATGGCACAATGCACAAAAACGCTTTTCAGCCTGAGATAAGGTGGGTTTCGGAACGCCAAACATAAAAGTGTTGATAACTTTGGAAAAACACTTCAGACAGTTTAGATTTGATGTGCAACTACTAGAAAGACCCTTTCTGCTATAGTGGGAGGTTAAAATTTCATGTTCTGAAGCTTCCCTGAAAAGTTATGGCACAATGCACAAAAACGCTTTTCAGCCTGAGATAAGGTGGGTTTCGGAACGCCAAACATAAAAGTGTTGATAACTTTCGAAAAACACTTCAGAGAGCTTAGATTTGATGTGCACCCACTAGAAAGACCCTTTCTGCTATAGTGGGAGGTTAAAATTTCATGTTCTGAAGCTTCCCTGAAAAGTTATGGCACAATGCGTAAAAACGCTTTTCAGCCTGAGATAAGGTGGGTTTCGGAACGCCAAACATAGAAGTGTTGATAACTTTGGAAAAACACTTCAGACAGTTTAGATTTGATGTGCAACTACTAGAAAGACCCTTTCTGCTATAGTGGGAGGTTAAAATTTCATGTTCTGAAGCTTTCCTGAAAAGTTATGGCACAATGCACAAAAACGCTTTTCAGCCTGAGATAAGGTGGGTTTCGGAACGCCAAACATAAAAGTGTTGATAACTTTGGAAAAACACTTCAGACAGTTTAGATTTGATGTGCAACTACTAGAAAGACCCTTTCTGCTATAGTGGGAGGTTAAAATTTCATGTTCTGAAGCTTTCCTGAAAAGTTATGGCACAATGCACAAAAACGCTTTTCAGCCTGAGATAAGGTGGGTTTCGGAACGCCAAACATAAAAGTGTTGATAACTTTTGAAAAACACTTCAGACAGCTTAGAATTGATGTGCAACTACTAGAAAGACCCTTTCTGCTATAGTGGGAGGTTAAAATTTCATGTTCTGAAGCTTCCCTGAAAACTTATGGCACAATGCACAAAAACGCTTTTCAGCCTGAGATAAGGTGGGTTTCGGAACGCCAAACATAAAAGTGTTGATAACTTTGGAAAAACACTTCAGACAGTTTAGATTTGATGTGCAACTACTAGAAAGACCCTTTCTGCTATAGTGGGAGGTTAAAATTTCATGTTCTGAAGCTTCCCTGAAAAGTTATGGCACAATGCACAAAAACGCTTTTCAGCCTGAGATAAGGTGGGTTTCGGAACGCCAAACATAAAAGTGTTGATAACTTTCGAAAAACACTTCAGACAGCTTAGATTTGATGTGCACCTACTAGAAAGACCCTTTCTGCTATAGTGGGAGGTTAAAATTTCATGTTCTGAAGCTTTCCTGAAAAGTTATGGCACAATGCACAAAAACGCTTTTCAGCCTGAGATAAGGTGGGTTTCGGAACGCCAAACATAAAAGTGTTGATAACTTTTGAAAAACACTTCAGACAGCTTAGATTTGATGTGCAACTACTAGAAAGACCCTTTCTGCTATAGTGGGAGGTTAAAATTTCATGTTCTGAAGCTTCCCTGAAAAGTTATGGCACAATGCACAAAAACGCTTTTCAGCCTGAGATAAGGTGGGTTTCGGAACGCCAAACATAAAAGTGTTGATAACTTTGGAAAAACACTTCAGACAGTTTAGATTTGATGTGCAACTACTAGAAAGACCCTTTCTGCTATAGTGGGAGGTTAAAATTTCATGTTCTGAAGCTTCCCTGAAAAGTTATGGCACAATGCACAAAAACGCTTTTCAGCCTGAGATAAGGTGGGTTTCGGAACGCCAAACATAAAAGTGTTGATAACTTTGGAAAAACACTTCAGACAGTTTAGATTTGATGTGCAACTACTAGAAAGACCCTTTCTGCTATAGTGGGAGGTTAAAATTTCATGTTCTGAAGCTTCCCTGAAAAGTTATGGCACAATGCACAAAAACGCTTTTCAGCCTGAGATAAGGTGGGTTTCGGAACGCCAAACATAAAAGTGTTGATAACTTTCGAAAAACACTTCAGAGAGCTTAGATTTGATGTGCACCCACTAGAAAGACCCTTTCTGCTATAGTGGGAGGTTAAAATTTCATGTTCTGAAGCTTCCCTGAAAAGTTATGGCACAATGCGTAAAAACGCTTTTCAGCCTGAGATAAGGTGGGTTTCGGAACGCCAAACATAAAAGTGTTGATAACTTTGGAAAAACACTTCAGACAGTTTAGATTTGATGTGCAACTACTAGAAAGACCCTTTCTGCTATAGTGGGAGGGTAAAATTTCATGTTCTGAAGCTTTCCTGAAAAGTTATGGCACAATGCACAAAAACGCTTTTCAGCCTGAGATAAGGTGGGTTTCGGAACGCCAAACATAAAAGTGTTGATAACTTTGGAAAAACACTTCAGACAGTTTAGATTTGATGTGCAACTACTAGAAAGACCCTTTCTGCTATAGTGGGAGGTTAAAATTTCATGTTCTGAAGCTTTCCTGAAAAGTTATGGCACAATGCACAAAAACGCTTTTCAGCCTGAGATAAGGTGGGTTTCGGAACGCCAAACATAAAAGTGTTGATAACTTTTGAAAAACACTTCAGACAGCTTAGATTTGATGTGCAACTACTAGAAAGACCCTTTCTGCTATAGTGGGAGGTTAAAATTTCATGTTCTGAAGCTTCCCTGAAAACTTATGGCACAATGCACAAAAACGCTTTTCAGCCTGAGATAAGGTGGGTTTCGGAACGCCAAACATAAAAGTGTTGATAACTTTGGAAAAACACTTCAGACAGTTTAGATTTGATGTGCAACTACTAGAAAGACCCTTTCTGCTATAGTGGGAGGTTAAAATTTCATGTTCTGAAGCTTCCCTGAAAAGTTATGGCACAATGCACAAAAACGCTTTTCAGCCTGAGATAAGGTGGGTTTCGGAACGCCAAACATAAAAGTGTTGATAACTTTCGAAAAACACTTCAGAGAGCTTAGATTTGATGTGCACCTACTAGAAAGACCCTTTCTGCTATAGTGGGAGGTTAAAATTTCATGTTCTGAAGCTTCCCTGAAAAGTTATGGCACAATGCGTAAAAACGCTTTTCAGCCTGAGATAAGGTGGGTTTCGGAACGCCAAACATAAAAGTGTTGATAACTTTGGAAAAACACTTCAGACAGTTTAGATTTGATGTGCAACTACTAGAAAGACCCTTTCTGCTATAGTGGGAGGTTAAAATTTCATGTTCTGAAGCTTTCCTGAAAAGTTATGGCACAATGCACAAAAACGCTTTTCAGCCTGAGATAAGGTGGGTTTCGGAACGCCAAACATAAAAGTGTTGATAACTTTTGAAAAACACTTCAGACAGCTTAGATTTGATGTGCAACTACTAGAAAGACCCTTTCTGCTATAGTGGGAGGTTAAAATTTCATGTTCTGAAGCTTCCCTGAAAAGTTATGGCACAATGCACAAAAACGCTTTTCAGCCTGAGATAAGGTGGGTTTCGGAACGCCAAACATAAAAGTGTTAATAACTTTGGAAAAACACTTCAGACAGTTTAGATTTGATGTGCAACTAATAGAAAGACCCTTTCTGCTATAGTGGGAGGTTAAAATTTCATGTTCTGAAGCTTCCCTGAAAAGTTATGGCACAATGCACAAAAACGCTTTTCAGCCTGAGATAAGGTGGGTTTCGGAACGCCAAACATAAAAGTGTTGATAACTTTTGAAAAACACTTCAGACAGCTTAGATTTGATGTGCAACTACTAGAAAGACCCTTTCTGCTATAGTGGGAGGTTAAAATTTCATGTTCTGAAGCTTCCCTGAAAAGTTATGGCACAATGCACAAAAACGCTTTTCAGCCTGAGATAAGGTGGGTTTCGGAACGCCAAACATAAAAGTGTTGATAACTTTGGAAAAACACTTCAGACAGTTTAGATTTGATGTGCAACTACTAGAAAGACCCTTTCTGCTATAGTGGGAGGTTAAAATTTCATGTTCTGAAGCTTCCCTGAAAAGTTATGGCACAATGCACAAAAACGCTTTTCAGCCTGAGATAAGGTGGGTTTCGGAACGCCAAACATAAAAGTGTTGATAACTTTGGAAAAACACTTCAGACAGTTTAGATTTGATGTGCAACTACTAGAAAGACCCTTTCTGCTATAGTGGGAGGTTAAAATTTCATGTTCTGAAGCTTCCCTGAAAAGTTATGGCACAATGCACAAAAACGCTTTTCAGCCTGAGATAAGGTGGGTTTCGGAACGCCAAACATAAAAGTGTTGATAACTTTCGAAAAACACTTCAGAGAGCTTAGATTTGATGTGCACCCACTAGAAAGACCCTTTCTGCTATAGTGGGAGGTTAAAATTTCATGTTCTGAAGCTTCCCTGAAAAGTTATGGCACAATGCGTAAAAACGCTTTTCAGCCTGAGATAAGGTGGGTTTCGGAACGCCAAACATAAAAGTGTTGATAACTTTGGAAAAACACTTCAGACAGTTTAGATTTGATGTGCAACTACTAGAAAGACCCTTTCTGCTATAGTGGGAGGTTAAAATTTCATGTTCTGAAGCTTTCCTGAAAAGTTATGGCACAATGCACAAAAACGCTTTTCAGCCTGAGATAAGGTGGGTTTCGGAACGCCAAACATAAAAGTGTTGATAACTTTGGAAAAACACTTCAGACAGTTTAGAATTGATGTGCAACTACTAGAAAGACCCTTTCTGCTATAGTGGGAGGTTAAAATTTCATGTTCTGAAGCTTTCCTGAAAAGTTATGGCACAATGCACAAAAACGCTTTTCAGCCTGAGATAAGGTGGGTTTCGGAACGCCAAACATAAAAGTGTTGATAACTTTTGAAAAACACTTCAGACAGCTTAGATTTGATGTGCAACTACTAGAAAGACCCTTTCTGCTATAGTGGGAGGTTAAAATTTCATGTTCTGAAGCTTCCCTGAAAACTTATGGCACAATGCACAAAAACGCTTTTCAGCCTGAGATAAGGTGGGTTTCGGAACGCCAAACATAAAAGTGTTGATAACTTTGGAAAAACACTTCAGACAGTTTAGATTTGATGTGCAACTACTAGAAAGACCCTTTCTGCTATAGTGGGAGGTTAAAATTTCATGTTCTGAAGCTTCCCTGAAAAGTTATGGCACAATGCACAAAAACGCTTTTCAGCCTGAGATAAGGTGGGTTTCGGAACGCCAAACATAAAAGTGTTAATAACTTTGGAAAAACACTTCAGACAGTTTAGATTTGATGTGCAACTACTAGAAAGACCCTTTCTGCTATAGTGGAAGGTTAAAATTTCATGTTCTGAAGCTTCCCTGAAAAGTTATGGCACAATGCACAAAAACGCTTTTCAGCCTGAGATAAGGTGGGTTTCGGAACGCCAAACATAAAAGTGTTGATAACTTTCGAAAAACACTTCAGAGAGCTTAGATTTGATGTGCACCTACTAGAAAGACCCTTTCTGCTATAGTGGGAGGTTAAAATTTCATGTTCTGAAGCTTCCCTGAAAAGTTATGGCACAATGCGTAAAAACGCTTTTCAGCCTGAGATAAGGTGGGTTTCGGAACGCCAAATATAAAAGTGTTGATAACTTTGGAAAAACACTTCAGACAGTTTAGATTTGATGTGCAACTACTAGAAAGACCCTTTCTGCTATAGTGGGAGGTTAAAATTTCATGTTCTGAAGCTTCCCTGAAAAGTTATGGCACAATGCACAAAAACGCTTTTCAGCCTGAGATAAGGTGGGTTTCGGAACGCCAAACATAAAAGTGTTAACTTTGGAAAAACACTTCAGACAGTTTAGATTTGATGTGCAACTACTAGAAAGACCCTTTCTGCTATAGTGGGAGGTTAAAATTTCATGTTCTGAAGCTTCCCTGAAAAGTTATGGCACAATGCACAAAAACGCTTTTCAGCCTGAGATAAGGTGGGTTTCGGAACGCCAAACATAAAAGTGTTGATAACTTTTGAAAAACACTTCAGACAGCTTAGATTTGATGTGCAACTACTAGAAAGACCCTTTCTGCTATAGTGGGAGGTTAAAATTTCATGTTCTGAAGCTTCCCTGAAAAGTTATGGCACAATGCACAAAAACGCTTTTCAGCCTGAGATAAGGTGGGTTTCGGAACGCCAAACATAAAAGTGTTGATAACTTTGGAAAAACAGTTCAGACAGTTTAGATTTGATGTGCAACTACTAGAAAGACCCTTTCTGCTATAGTGGGAGGTTAAAATTTCATGTTCTGAAGCTTCCCTGAAAACTTATGGCACAATGCACAAAAACGCTTTTCAGCCTGAGATAAGGTGGGTTTCGGAACGCCAAACATAAAAGTGTTGATAACTTTGGAAAAACACTTCAGACAGTTTAGATTTGATGTGCAACTACTAGAAAGACCCTTTCTGCTATAGTGGGAGGTTAAAATTTCATGTTCTGAAGCTTCCCTGAAAAGTTATGGCACAATGCACAAAAACGCTTTTCAGCCTGAGATAAGGTGGGTTTCGGAACGCCAAACATAAAAGTGTTGATAACTTTCGAAAAACACTTCAGAGAGCTTAGATTTGATGTGCACCCACTAGAAAGACCCTTTCTGCTATAGTGGGAGGTTAAAATTTCATGTTCTGAAGCTTCCCTGAAAAGTTATGGCACAATGCGTAAAAACGCTTTTCAGCCTGAGATAAGGTGGGTTTCGGAACGCCAAACATAAAAGTGTTGATAACTTTGGAAAAACACTTCAGACAGTTTAGATTTGATGTGCAACTACTAGAAAGACCCTTTCTGCTATAGTGGGAGGTTAAAATTTCATGTTCTGAAGCTTTCCTGAAAAGTTATGGCACAATGCACAAAAACGCTTTTCAGCCTGAGATAAGGTGGGTTTCGGAACGCCAAACATAAAAGTGTTGATAACTTTGGAAAAACACTTCAGACAGTTTAGATTTGATGTGCAACTACTAGAAAGACCCTTTCTGCTATAGTGGGAGGTTAAAATTTCATGTTCTGAAGCTTTCCTGAACAGTTATGGCACAATGCACAAAAACGCTTTTCAGCCTGAGATAAGGTGGGTTTCGGAACGCCAAACATAAAAGTGTTGATAACTTTTGAAAAACACTTCAGACAGCTTAGATTTGATGTGCAACTACTAGAAAGACCCTTTCTGCTATAGTGGGAGGTTAAAATTTCATGTTCTGAAGCTTCCCTGAAAACTTATGGCACAATGCACAAAAACGCTTTTCAGCCTGAGATAAGGTGGGTTTCGGAACGCCAAACATAAAAGTGTTGATAACTTTGGAAAAACACTTCAGACAGTTTAGATTTGATGTGCAACTACTAGAAAGACCCTTTCTGCTATAGTGGGAGGTTAAAATTTCATGTTCTGAAGCTTCCCTGAAAAGTTATGGCACAATGCACAAAAACGCTTTTCAGCCTGAGATAAGGTGGGTTTCGGAACGCCAAACATAAAAGTGTTGATAACTTTCGAAAAACACTTCAGACAGCTTAGATTTGATGTGCACCTACTAGAAAGACCCTTTCTGCTATAGTGGGAGGTTAAAATTTCATGTTCTGAAGCTTTCCTGAAAAGTTATGGCACAATGCACAAAAACGCTTTTCAGCCTGAGATAAGGTGGGTTTCGGAACGCCAAACATAAAAGTGTTGATAACTTTTGAAAAACACTTCAGACAGCTTAGATTTGATGTGCAACTACTAGAAAGACCCTTTCTGCTATAGTGGGAGGTTAAAATTTCATGTTCTGAAGCTTCCCTGAAAAGTTATGGCACAATGCACAAAAACGCTTTTCAGCCTGAGATAAGGTGGGTTTCGGAACGCCAAACATAAAAGTGTTGATAACTTTGGAAAAACACTTCAGACAGTTTAGATTTGATGTGCAACTACTAGAAAGACCCTTTCTGCTATAGTGGGAGGTTAAAATTTCATGTTCTGAAGCTTCCCTGAAAAGTTATGGCACAATGCACAAAAACGCTTTTCAGCCTGAGATAAGGTGGGTTTCGGAACGCCAAACATAAAAGTGTTGATAACTTTCGAAAAACACTTCAGAGAGCTTAGATTTGATGTGCACCCACTAGAAAGACCCTTTCTGCTATAGTGGGAGGTTAAAATTTCATGTTCTGAAGCTTCCCTGAAAAGTTATGGCACAATGCGTAAAAACGCTTTTCAGCCTGAGATAAGGTGGGTTTCGGAACGCCAAACATAAAAGTGTTGATAACTTTGGAAAAACACTTCAGACAGTTTAGATTTGATGTGCAACTACTAGAAAGACCCTTTCTGCTATAGTGGGAGGTTAAAATTTCATGTTCTGAAGCTTTCCTGAAAAGTTATGGCACAATGCACAAAAACGCTTTTCAGCCTGAGATAAGGTGGGTTTCGGAACGCCAAACATAAAAGTGTTGATAACTTTGGAAAAACACTTCAGACAGTTTAGATTTGATGTGCAACTACTAGAAAGACCCTTTCTGCTATAGTGGGAGGTTAAAATTTCATGTTCTGAAGCTTTCCTGAAAAGTTATGGCACAATGCACAAAAACGCTTTTCAGCCTGAGATAAGGTGGGTTTCGGAACGCCAAACATAAAAGTGTTGATAACTTTTGAAAAACACTTCAGACAGCTTAGATTTGATGTGCAACTACTAGAAAGACCCTTTCTGCTATAGTGGGAGGTTAAAATTTCATGTTCTGAAGCTTCCCTGAAAACTTATGGCACAATGCACAAAAACGCTTTTCAGCCTGAGATAAGGTGGGTTTCGGAACGCCAAACATAAAAGTGTTGATAACTTTGGAAAAACACTTCAGACAGTTTAGATTTGATGTGCAACTACTAGAAAGACCCTTTCTGCTATAGTGGGAGGTTAAAATTTCATGTTCTGAAGCTTCCCTGAAAAGTTATGGCACAATGCACAAAAACGCTTTTCAGCCTGAGATAAGGTGGGTTTCGGAACGCCAAACATAAAAGTGTTAATAACTTTGGAAAAACACTTCAGACAGTTTAGATTTGATGTGCAACTACTAGAAAGACCCTTTCTGCTATAGTGGGAGGTTAAAATTTCATGTTCTGAAGCTTCCCTGAAAAGTTATGGCACAATGCACAAAAACGCTTTTCAGCCTGAGATAAGGTGGGTTTCGGAACGCCAAACATAAAAGTGTTGATAACTTTCGAAAAACACTTCAGAGAGCTTAGATTTGATGTGCACCTACTAGAAAGACCCTTTCTGCTATAGTGGGAGGTTAAAATTTCATGTTCTGAAGCTTCCCTGAAAAGTTATGGCACAATGCGTAAAAACGCTTTTCAGCCTGAGATAAGGTGGGTTTCGGAACGCCAAATATAAAAGTGTTGATAACTTTGGAAAAACACTTCAGACAGTTTAGATTTGATGTGCAACTACTAGAAAGACCCTTTCTGCTATAGTGGGAGGTTAAAATTTCATGTTCTGAAGCTTCCCTGAAAAGTTATGGCACAATGCACAAAAACGCTTTTCAGCCTGAGATAAGGTGGGTTTCGGAACGCCAAACATAAAAGTGTTGATAACTTTGGAAAAACACTTCAGACAGTTTAGATTTGATGTGCAACTACTAGAAAGACCCTTTCTGCTATAGTGGGAGGTTAAAATTTCATGTTCTGAAGCTTCCCTGAAAAGTTATGGCACAATGCACAAAAACGCTTTTCAGCCTGAGATAAGGTGGGTTTCGGAACGCCAAACATAAAAGTGTTGATAACTTTCGAAAAACACTTCAGAGAGCTTAGATTTGATGTGCACCCACTAGAAAGACCCTTTCTGCTATAGTGGGAGGTTAAAATTTCATGTTCTGAAGCTTCCCTGAAAAGTTATGGCACAATGCTTAAAAACGCTTTTCAGCCTGAGATAAGGTGGGTTTCGGAACGCCAAACATAAAAGTGTTGATAACTTTTGAAAAACACTTCAGACAGCTTAGATTTGATGTGCAACTACTAGAAAGACCCTTTCTGCTATAGTGGGAGGTTAAAATTTCATGTTCTGAAGCTTCCCTGAAAAGTTATGGCACAATGCACAAAAACGCTTTTCAGCCTGAGATAAGGTGGGTTTCGGAACGCCAAACATAAAAGTGTTGATAACTTTGGAAAAACACTTCAGACAGTTTAGATTTGATGTGCAACTACTAGAAAGACCCTTTCTGCTATAGTGGGAGGTTAAAATTTCATGTTCTGAAGCTTCCCTGAAAACTTATGGCACAATGCACAAAAACGCTTTTCAGCCTGAGATAAGGTGGGTTTCGGAACGCCAAACATAAAAGTGTTGATAACTTTGGAAAAACACTTCAGACAGTTTAGATTTGATGTGCAACTACTAGAAAGACCCTTTCTGCTATAGTGGGAGGTTAAAATTCCATGTTCTGAAGCTTCCCTGAAAAGTTATGGCACAATGCACAAAAACGCTTTTCAGCCTGAGATAAGGTGGGTTTCGGAACGCCAAACATAAAAGTGTTGATAACTTTCGAAAAACACTTCAGAGAGCTTAGATTTGATGTGCACCCACTAGAAAGACCCTTTCTGCTATAGTGGGAGGTTAAAATTTCATGTTCTGAAGCTTCCCTGAAAAGTTATGGCACAATGCACAAAAACGCTTTTCAGCCTGAGATAAGGTGGGTTTCGGAACGCCAAACATAAAAGTGTTGATAACTTTGGAAAAACACTTCAGACAGTTTAGATTTGATGTGCAACTACTAGAAAGACCCTTTCTGCTATAGTGGGAGGTTAAAATTTCATGTTCTGAAGCTTCCCTGAAAAGTTATGGCACAATGCACAAAAACGCTTTTCAGCCTGAGATAAGGTGGGTTTCGGAACGCCAAACATAAAAGTGTTGATAACTTTCGAAAAACACTTCAGAGAGCTTAGATTTGATGTGCACCCACTAGAAAGACCCTTTCTGCTATAGTGGGAGGTTAAAATTTCATGTTCTGAAGCTTCCCTGAAAAGTTATGGCACAATGCGTAAAAACGCTTTTCAGCCTGAGATAAGGTGGGTTTCGGAACGCCAAACATAAAAGTGTTGATAACTTTGGAAAAACACTTCAGACAGTTTAGATTTGATGTGCAACTACTAGAAAGACCCTTTCTGCTATAGTGGGAGGTTAAAATTTCATGTTCTGAAGCTTTCCTGAAAAGTTATGGCACAATGCACAAAAACGCTTTTCAGCCTGAGATAAGGTGGGTTTCGGAACGCCAAACATAAAAGTGTTGATAACTTTGGAAAAACACTTCAGACAGTTTAGATTTGATGTGCAACTACTAGAAAGACCCTTTCTGCTATAGTGGGAGGTTAAAATTTCATGTTCTGAAGCTTTCCTGAAAAGTTATGGCACAATGCACAAAAACGCTTTTCAGCCTGAGATAAGGTGGGTTTCGGAACGCCAAACATAAAAGTGTTGATAACTTTTGAAAAACACTTCAGACAGCTTAGATTTGATGTGCAACTACTAGAAAGACCCTTTCTGCTATAGTGGGAGGTTAAAATTTCATGTTCTGAAGCTTCCCTGAAAACTTATGGCACAATGCACAAAAACGCTTTTCAGCCTGAGATAAGGTGGGTTTCGGAACGCCAAACATAAAAGTGTTGATAACTTTGGAAAAACACTTCAGACAGTTTAGATTTGATGTGCAACTACTAGAAAGACCCTTTCTGCTATAGTGGGAGGTTAAAATTTCATGTTCTGAAGCTTCCCTGAAAAGTTATGGCACAATGCACAAAAACGCTTTTCAGCCTGAGATAAGGTGGGTTTCGGAACGCCAAACATAAAAGTGTTGATAACTTTCGAAAAACACTTCAGACAGCTTAGATTTGATGTGCACCTACTAGAAAGACCCTTTCTGCTATAGTGGGAGGTTAAAATTTCATGTTCTGAAGCTTTCCTGAAAAGTTATGGCACAATGCACAAAAACGCTTTTCAGCCTGAGATAAGGTGGGTTTCGGAACGCCAAACATAAAAGTGTTGATAACTTTTGAAAAACACTTCAGACAGCTTAGATTTGATGTGCAACTACTAGAAAGACCCTTTCTGCTATAGTGGGAGGTTAAAATTTCATGTTCTGAAGCTTCCCTGAAAAGTTATGGCACAATGCACAAAAACGCTTTTCAGCCTGAGATAAGGTGGGTTTCGGAACGCCAAACATAAAAGTGTTGATAACTTTGGAAAAACACTTCAGACAGTTTAGATTTGATGTGCAACTACTAGAAAGACCCTTTCTGCTATAGTGGGAGGTTAAAATTTCATGTTCTGAAGCTTCCCTGAAAAGTTATGGCACAATGCACAAAAACGCTTTTCAGCCTGAGATAAGGTGGGTTTCGGAACGCCAAACATAAAAGTGTTGATAACTTTCGAAAAACACTTCAGAGAGCTTAGATTTGATGTGCACCCACTAGAAAGACCCTTTCTGCTATAGTGGGAGGTTAAAATTTCATGTTCTGAAGCTTCCCTGAAAAGTTATGGCACAATGCGTAAAAACGCTTTTCAGCCTGAGATAAGGTGGGTTTCGGAACGCCAAACATAAAAGTGTTGATAACTTTGGAAAAACACTTCAGACAGTTTAGATTTGATGTGCAACTACTAGAAAGACCCTTTCTGCTATAGTGGGAGGTTAAAATTTCATGTTCTGAAGCTTTCCTGAAAAGTTATGGCACAATGCACAAAAACGCTTTTCAGCCTGAGATAAGGTGGGTTTCGGAACGCCAAACATAAAAGTGTTGATAACTTTGGAAAAACACTTCAGACAGTTTAGATTTGATGTGCAACTACTAGAAAGACCCTTTCTGCTATAGTGGGAGGTTAAAATTTCATGTTCTGAAGCTTTCCTGAAAAGTTATGGCACAATGCACAAAAACGCTTTTCAGCCTGAGATAAGGTGGGTTTCGGAACGCCAAACATAAAAGTGTTGATAACTTTTGAAAAACACTTCAGACAGCTTAGATTTGATGTGCAACTACTAGAAAGACCCTTTCTGCTATAGTGGGAGGTTAAAATTTCATGTTCTGAAGCTTCCCTGAAAACTTATGGCACAATGCACAAAAACGCTTTTCAGCCTGAGATAAGGTGGGTTTCGGAACGCCAAACATAAAAGTGTTGATAACTTTGGAAAAACACTTCAGACAGTTTAGATTTGATGTGCAACTACTAGAAAGACCCTTTCTGCTATAGTGGGAGGTTAAAATTTCATGTTCTGAAGCTTCCCTGAAAAGTTATGGCACAATGCACAAAAACGCTTTTCAGCCTGAGATAAGGTGGGTTTCGGAACGCCAAACATAAAAGTGTTAATAACTTTGGAAAAACACTTCAGACAGTTTAGATTTGATGTGCAACTACTAGAAAGACCCTTTCTGCTATAGTGGGAGGTTAAAATTTCATGTTCTGAAGCTTCCCTGAAAAGTTATGGCACAATGCACAAAAACGCTTTTCAGCCTGAGATAAGGTGGGTTTCGGAACGCCAAACATAAAAGTGTTGATAACTTTCGAAAAACACTTCAGAGAGCTTAGATTTGATGTGCACCTACTAGAAAGACCCTTTCTGCTATAGTGGGAGGTTAAAATTTCATGTTCTGAAGCTTCCCTGAAAAGTTATGGCACAATGCGTAAAAACGCTTTTCAGCCTGAGATAAGGTGGGTTTCGGAACGCCAAATATAAAAGTGTTGATAACTTTGGAAAAACACTTCAGACAGTTTAGATTTGATGTGCAACTACTAGAAAGACCCTTTCTGCTATAGTGGGAGGTTAAAATTTCATGTTCTGAAGCTTCCCTGAAAAGTTATGGCACAATGCACAAAAACGCTTTTCAGCCTGAGATAAGGTGGGTTTCGGAACGCCAAACATAAAAGTGTTGATAACTTTGGAAAAACACTTCAGACAGTTTAGATTTGATGTGCAACTACTAGAAAGACCCTTTCTGCTATAGTGGGAGGTTAAAATTTCATGTTCTGAAGCTTCCCTGAAAAGTTATGGCACAATGCACAAAAACGCTTTTCAGCCTGAGATAAGGTGGGTTTCGGAACGCCAAACATAAAAGTGTTGATAACTTTCGAAAAACACTTCAGAGAGCTTAGATTTGATGTGCACCCACTAGAAAGACCCTTTCTGCTATAGTGGGAGGTTAAAATTTCATGTTCTGAAGCTTCCCTGAAAAGTTATGGCACAATGCTTAAAAACGCTTTTCAGCCTGAGATAAGGTGGGTTTCGGAACGCCAAACATAAAAGTGTTGATAACTTTGGAAAAACACTTCAGACAGTTTAGATTTGATGTGCAACTACTAGAAAGACCCTTTCTGCTATAGTGGGAGGTTAAAATTTCATGTTCTGAAGCTTCCCTGAAAAGTTATGGCACAATGCACAAAAACGCTTTTCAGCCTGAGATAAGGTGGGTTTCGGAACGCCAAACATAAAAGTGTTAATAACTTTGGAAAAACACTTCAGACAGTTTAGATTTGATGTGCAACTACTAGAAAGACCCTTTCTGCTATAGTGGGAGGTTAAAATTTCATGTTCTGAAGCTTCCCTGAAAAGTTATGGCACAATGCACAAAAACGCTTTTCAGCCTGAGATAAGGTGGGTTTCGGAACGCCAAACATAAAAGTGTTGATAACTTTTGAAAAACACTTCAGACAGCTTAGATTTGATGTGCAACTACTAGAAAGACCCTTTCTGCTATAGTGGGAGGTTAAAATTTCATGTTCTGAAGCTTCCCTGAAAAGTTATGGCACAATGCACAAAAACGCTTTTCAGCCTGAGATAAGGTGGGTTTCGGAACGCCAAACATAAAAGTGTTGATAACTTTGGAAAAACACTTCAGACAGTTTAGATTTGATGTGCAACTACTAGAAAGACCCTTTCTGCTATAGTGGGAGGTTAAAATTTCATGTTCTGAAGCTTCCCTGAAAACTTATGGCACAATGCACAAAAACGCTTTTCAGCCTGAGATAAGGTGGGTTTCGGAACGCCAAACATAAAAGTGTTGATAACTTTGGAAAAACACTTCAGACA
This sequence comes from Synchiropus splendidus, assembly GCF_027744825.2. Taxonomy (NCBI): domain Eukaryota; kingdom Metazoa; phylum Chordata; class Actinopteri; order Syngnathiformes; family Callionymidae; genus Synchiropus; species Synchiropus splendidus. Next base: position 22,543,862 of record NC_071348.1, read on the forward strand.
GTTTAGATTTGATGTGCAACTACTAGAAAGACCCTTTCTGCTATAGTGGGAGGTTAAAATTTCATGTTCTGAAGCTTCCCTGAAAAGTTATGGCACAATGCACAAAAACGCTTTTCAGCCTGAGATAAGGTGGGTTTCGGAACGCCAAACATAAAAGTGTTGATAACTTTCGAAAAACACTTCAGAGAGCTTAGATTTGATGTGCACCCACTAGAAAGACCCTTTCTGCTATAGTGGGAGGTTAAAATTTCATGTTCTGAAGCTTCCCTGAAAAGTTATGGCACAATGCGTAAAAACGCTTTTCAGCCTGAGATAAGGTGGGTTTCGGAACGCCAAACATAAAAGTGTTGATAACTTTGGAAAAACACTTCAGACAGTTTAGATTTGATGTGCAACTACTAGAAAGACCCTTTCTGCTATAGTGGGAGGTTAAAATTTCATGTTCTGAAGCTTTCCTGAAAAGTTATGGCACAATGCACAAAAACGCTTTTCAGCCTGAGATAAGGTGGGTTTCGGAACGCCAAACATAAAAGTGTTGATAACTTTGGAAAAACACTTCAGACAGTTTAGATTTGATGTGCAACTACTAGAAAGACCCTTTCTGCTATAGTGGGAGGTTAAAATTTCATGTTCTGAAGCTTTCCTGAAAAGTTATGGCACAATGCACAAAAACGCTTTTCAGCCTGAGATAAGGTGGGTTTCGGAACGCCAAACATAAAAGTGTTGATAACTTTTGAAAAACACTTCAGACAGCTTAGATTTGATGTGCAACTACTAGAAAGACCCTTTCTGCTATAGTGGGAGGTTAAAATTTCATGTTCTGAAGCTTCCCTGAAAACTTATGGCACAATGCACAAAAACGCTTTTCAGCCTGAGATAAGGTGGGTTTCGGAACGCCAAACATAAAAGTGTTGATAACTTTGGAAAAACACTTCAGACAGTTTAGATTTGATGTGCAACTACTAGAAAGACCCTTTCTGCTATAGTGGGAGGTTAAAATTTCATGTTCTGAAGCTTCCCTGAAAAGTTATGGCACAATGCACAAAAACGCTTTTCAGCCTGAGATAAGGTGGGTTTCGGAACGCCAAACATAAAAGTGTTGATAACTTTCGAAAAACACTTCAGACAGCTTAGATTTGATGTGCACCTACTAGAAAGACCCTTTCTGCTATAGTGGGAGGTTAAAATTTCATGTTCTGAAGCTTTCCTGAAAAGTTATGGCACAATGCACAAAAACGCTTTTCAGCCTGAGATAAGGTGGGTTTCGGAACGCCAAACATAAAAGTGTTGATAACTTTTGAAAAACACTTCAGACAGCTTAGATTTGATGTGCAACTACTAGAAAGACCCTTTCTGCTATAGTGGGAGGTTAAAATTTCATGTTCTGAAGCTTCCCTGAAAAGTTATGGCACAATGCACAAAAACGCTTTTCAGCCTGAGATAAGGTGGGTTTCGGAACGCCAAACATAAAAGTGTTGATAACTTTGGAAAAACACTTCAGACAGTTTAGATTTGATGTGCAACTACTAGAAAGACCCTTTCTGCTATAGTGGGAGGTTAAAATTTCATGTTCTGAAGCTTCCCTGAAAAGTTATGGCACAATGCACAAAAACGCTTTTCAGCCTGAGATAAGGTGGGTTTCGGAACGCCAAACATAAAAGTGTTGATAACTTTGGAAAAACACTTCAGACAGTTTAGATTTGATGTGCAACTACTAGAAAGACCCTTTCTGCTATAGTGGGAGGTTAAAATTTCATGTTCTGAAGCTTCCCTGAAAAGTTATGGCACAATGCACAAAAACGCTTTTCAGCCTGAGATAAGGTGGGTTTCGGAACGCCAAACATAAAAGTGTTGATAACTTTCGAAAAACACTTCAGAGAGCTTAGATTTGATGTGCACCCACTAGAAAGACCCTTTCTGCTATAGTGGGAGGTTAAAATTTCATGTTCTGAAGCTTCCCTGAAAAGTTATGGCACAATGCGTAAAAACGCTTTTCAGCCTGAGATAAGGTGGGTTTCGGAACGCCAAACATAAAAGTGTTGATAACTTTGGAAAAACACTTCAGACAGTTTAGATTTGATGTGCAACTACTAGAAAGACCCTTTCTGCTATAGTGGGAGGTTAAAATTTCATGTTCTGAAGCTTTCCTGAAAAGTTATGGCACAATGCACAAAAACGCTTTTCAGCCTGAGATAAGGTGGGTTTCGGAACGCCAAACATAAAAGTGTTGATAACTTTGGAAAAACACTTCAGACAGTTTAGATTTGATGTGCAACTACTAGAAAGACCCTTTCTGCTATAGTGGGAGGTTAAAATTTCATGTTCTGAAGCTTTCCTGAAAAGTTATGGCACAATGCACAAAAACGCTTTTCAGCCTGAGATAAGGTGGGTTTCGGAACGCCAAACATAAAAGTGTTGATAACTTTTGAAAAACACTTCAGACAGCTTAGATTTGATGTGCAACTACTAGAAAGACCCTTTCTGCTATAGTGGGAGGTTAAAATTTCATGTTCTGAAGCTTCCCTGAAAACTTATGGCACAATGCACAAAAACGCTTTTCAGCCTGAGATAAGGTGGGTTTCGGAACGCCAAACATAAAAGTGTTGATAACTTTTGAAAAACACTTCAGACAGCTTAGATTTGATGTGCAACTACTAGAAAGACCCTTTCTGCTATAGTGGGAGGTTAAAATTTCATGTTCTGAAGCTTCCCTGAAAAGTTATGGCACAATGCACAAAAACGCTTTTCAGCCTGAGATAAGGTGGGTTTCGGAACGCCAAACATAAAAGTGTTAATAACTTTGGAAAAACACTTCAGACAGTTTAGATTTGATGTGCAACTACTAGAAAGACCCTTTCTGCTATAGTGGGAGGTTAAAATTTCATGTTCTGAAGCTTCCCTGAAAAGTTATGGCACAATGCACAAAAACGCTTTTCAGCCTGAGATAAGGTGGGTTTCGGAACGCCAAACATAAAAGTGTTGATAACTTTTGAAAAACACTTCAGACAGCTTAGATTTGATGTGCAACTACTAGAAAGACCCTTTCTGCTATAGTGGGAGGTTAAAATTTTATGTTCTGAAGCTTCCCTGAAAAGTTATGGCACAATGCACAAAAACGCTTTTCAGCCTGAGATAAGGTGGGTTTCGGAACGCCAAACATAAAAGTGTTGATAACTTTGGAAAAACACTTCAGACAGTTTAGATTTGATGTGCAACTACTAGAAAGACCCTTTCTGCTATAGTGGGAGGTTAAAATTTCATGTTCTGAAGCTTCCCTGAAAAGTTATGGCACAATGCACAAAAAGGCTTTTCAGCCTGAGATAAGGTGGGTTTCGGAACGCCAAACATAAAAGTGTTGATAACTTTTGAAAAACACTTCAGACAGCTTAGATTTGATGTGCAACTACTAGAAAGACCCTTTCTGCTATAGTGGGAGGTTAAAATTTCATGTTCTGAAGCTTCCCTGAAAAGTTATGGCACAATGCACAAAAACGCTTTTCAGCCTGAGATAAGGTGGGTTTCGGAACGCCAAACATAAAAGTGTTGATAACTTTGGAAAAACACTTCAGACAGTTTAGATTTGATGTGCAACTACTAGAAAGACCCTTTCTGCTATAGTGGGAGGTTAAAATTTCATGTTCTGAAGCTTCCCTGAAAAGTTATGGCACAATGCACAAAAACGCTTTTCAGCCTGAGATAAGGTGGGTTTCGGAACGCCAAACATAAAAGTGTTGATAACTTTGGAAAAACACTTCAGACAGTTTAGATTTGATGTGCAACTACTAGAAAGACCCTTTCTGCTATAGTGGGAGGTTAAAATTTCATGTTCTGAAGCTTCCCTGAAAAGTTATGGCACAATGCACAAAAACGCTTTTCAGCCTGAGATAAGGTGGGTTTCGGAACGCCAAACATAAAAGTGTTGATAACTTTCGAAAAACACTTCAGAGAGCTTAGATTTGATGTGCACCCACTAGAAAGACCCTTTCTGCTATAGTGGGAGGTTAAAATTTCATGTTCTGAAGCTTCCCTGAAAAGTTATGGCACAATGCGTAAAAACGCTTTTCAGCCTGAGATAAGGTGGGTTTCGGAACGCCAAACATAAAAGTGTTGATAACTTTGGAAAAACACTTCAGACAGTTTAGATTTGATGTGCAACTACTAGAAAGACCCTTTCTGCTATAGTGGGAGGTTAAAATTTCATGTTCTGAAGCTTTCCTGAAAAGTTATGGCACAATGCACAAAAACGCTTTTCAGCCTGAGATAAGGTGGGTTTCGGAACGCCAAACATAAAAGTGTTGATAACTTTGGAAAAACACTTCAGACAGTTTAGATTTGATGTGCAACTACTAGAAAGACCCTTTCTGCTATAGTGGGAGGTTAAAATTTCATGTTCTGAAGCTTTCCTGAAAAGTTATGGCACAATGCACAAAAACGCTTTTCAGCCTGAGATAAGGTGGGTTTCGGAACGCCAAACATAAAAGTGTTGATAACTTTTGAAAAACACTTCAGACAGCTTAGATTTGATGTGCAACTACTAGAAAGACCCTTTCTGCTATAGTGGGAGGTTAAAATTTCATGTTCTGAAGCTTCCCTGAAAACTTATGGCACAATGCACAAAAACGCTTTTCAGCCTGAGATAAGGTGGGTTTCGGAACGCCAAACATAAAAGTGTTGATAACTTTGGAAAAACACTTCAGACAGTTTAGATTTGATGTGCAACTACTAGAAAGACCCTTTCTGCTATAGTGGGAGGTTAAAATTTCATGTTCTGAAGCTTCCCTGAAAAGTTATGGCACAATGCACAAAAACGCTTTTCAGCCTGAGATAAGGTGGGTTTCGGAACGCCAAACATAAAAGTGTTAATAACTTTGGAAAAACACTTCAGACAGTTTAGATTTGATGTGCAACTACTAGAAAGACCCTTTCTGCTATAGTGAGAGGTTAAAATTTCATGTTCTGAAGCTTCCCTGAAAAGTTATGGCACAATGCACAAAAACGCTTTTCAGCCTGAGATAAGGTGGGTTTCGGAACGCCAAACATAAAAGTGTTGATAACTTTCGAAAAACACTTCAGAGAGCTTAGATTTGATGTGCACCTACTAGAAAGACCCTTTCTGCTATAGTGGGAGGTTAAAATTTCATGTTCTGAAGCTTCCCTGAAAAGTTATGGCACAATGCGTAAAAACGCTTTTCAGCCTGAGATAAGGTGGGTTTCGGAACGCCAAACATAAAAGTGTTGATAACTTTGGAAAAACACTTCAGACAGTTTAGATTTGATGTGCAACTACTAGAAAGACCCTTTCTGCTATAGTGGGAGGTTAAAATTTCATGTTCTGAAGCTTCCCTGAAAAGTTATGGCACAATGCACAAAAACGCTTTTCAGCCTGAGATAAGGTGGGTTTCGGAACGCCAAACATAAAAGTGTTAATAACTTTGGAAAAACACTTCAGACAGTTTAGATTTGATGTGCAACTACTAGAAAGACCCTTTCTGCTATAGTGGGAGGTTAAAATTTCATGTTCTGAAGCTTTCATGAAAAGTTATGGCACAATGCACAAAAACGCTTTTCAGCCTGAGATAAGGTGGGTTTCGGAACGCCAAACATAAAAGTGTTGATAACTTTCGAAAAACACTTCAGAGAGCTTAGATTTGATGTGCACCTACTAGAAAGACCCTTTCTGCTATAGTGGGAGGTTAAAATTTCATGTTCTGAAGCTTCCCTGAAAAGTTATGGCACAATGCGTAAAAACGCTTTTCAGCCTGAGATAAGGTGGGTTTCGGAACGCCAAACATAAAAGTGTTGATAACTTTGGAAAAACACTTCAGACAGTTTAGATTTGATGTGCAACTACTAGAAAGACCCTTTCTGCTATAGTGGGAGGTTAAAATTTCATGTTCTGAAGCTTTCCTGAAAAGTTATGGCACAATGCACAAAAACGCTTTTCAGCCTGAGATAAGGTGGGTTTCGGAACGCCAAGCATAAAAGTGTTGATAACTTTCGAAAAACACTTCAGACAGCTTAGATTTGATGTGCACCTACTAGAAAGACCCTTTCTGCTATAGTGGGAGGTTAAAATTTCATGTTCTGAAGCTTCCCTGAAAAGTTATGGCACAATGCGTAAAAACGCTTTTCAGCCTGAGATAAGGTGGGTTTCGGAACGCCAAACATAAAAGTGTTGATAACTTTGGAAAAACACTTCAGACAGTTTAGATTTGATGTGCAACTACTAGAAAGACCCTTTCTGCTATAGTGGGAGGTTAAAATTTCATGTTCTGAAGCTTCCCTGAAAAGTTATGGCACAATGCACAAAAACGCTTTTCAGCCTGAGATAAGGTGGGTTTCGGAACGCCAAACATAAAAGTGTTGATAACTTTCGAAAAACACTTCAGAGAGCTTAGATTTGATGTGCACCCACTAGAAAGACCCTTTCTGCTATAGTGGGAGGTTAAAATTTCATGTTCTGAAGCTTCCCTGAAAAGTTATGGCACAATGCTTAAAAACGCTTTTCAGCCTGAGATAAGGTGGGTTTCGGAACGCCAAACATAAAAGTGTTGATAACTTTGGAAAAACACTTCAGACAGTTTAGATTTGATGTGCAACTACTAGAAAGACCCTTTCTGCTATAGTGGGAGGTTAAAATTTCATGTTCTGAAGCTTCCCTGAAAAGTTATGGCACAATGCACAAAAACGCTTTTCAGCCTGAGATAAGGTGGGTTTCGGAACGCCAAACATAAAAGTGTTAATAACTTTGGAAAAACACTTCAGACAGTTTAGATTTGATGTGCAACTACTAGAAAGACCCTTTCTGCTATAGTGGGAGGTTAAAATTTCATGTTCTGAAGCTTCCCTGAAAAGTTATGGCACAATGCACAAAAAGGCTTTTCAGCCTGAGATAAGGTGGGTTTCGGAACGCCAAACATAAAAGTGTTGATAACTTTTGAAAAACACTTCAGACAGCTTAGATTTGATGTGCAACTACTAGAAAGACCCTTTCTGCTATAGTGGGAGGTTAAAATTTCATGTTCTGAAGCTTCCCTGAAAAGTTATGGCACAATGCACAAAAACGCTTTTCAGCCTGAGATAAGGTGGGTTTCGGAACGCCAAACATAAAAGTGTTGATAACTTTGGAAAAACACTTCAGACAGTTTAGATTTGATGTGCAACTACTAGAAAGACCCTTTCTGCTATAGTGGGAGGTTAAAATTTCATGTTCTGAAGCTTCCCTGAAAAGTTATGGCACAATGCACAAAAACGCTTTTCAGCCTGAGATAAGGTGGGTTTCGGAACGCCAAACATAAAAGTGTTGATAACTTTGGAAAAACACTTCAGACAGTTTAGATTTGATGTGCAACTACTAGAAAGACCCTTTCTGCTATAGTGGGAGGTTAAAATTTCATGTTCTGAAGCTTCCCTGAAAAGTTATGGCACAATGCACAAAAACGCTTTTCAGCCTGAGATAAGGTGGGTTTCGGAACGCCAAACATAAAAGTGTTGATAACTTTCGAAAAACACTTCAGAGAGCTTAGATTTGATGTGCACCCACTAGAAAGACCCTTTCTGCTATAGTGGGAGGTTAAAATTTCATGTTCTGAAGCTTCCCTGAAAAGTTATGGCACAATGCGTAAAAACGCTTTTCAGCCTGAGATAAGGTGGGTTTCGGAACGCCAAACATAAAAGTGTTGATAACTTTGGAAAAACACTTCAGACAGTTTAGATTTGATGTGCAACTACTAGAAAGACCCTTTCTGCTATAGTGGGAGGTTAAAATTTCATGTTCTGAAGCTTTCCTGAAAAGTTATGGCACAATGCACAAAAACGCTTTTCAGCCTGAGATAAGGTGGGTTTCGGAACGCCAAACATAAAAGTGTTGATAACTTTGGAAAAACACTTCAGACAGTTTAGATTTGATGTGCAACTACTAGAAAGACCCTTTCTGCTATAGTGGGAGGTTAAAATTTCATGTTCTGAAGCTTTCCTGAAAAGTTATGGCACAATGCACAAAAACGCTTTTCAGCCTGAGATAAGGTGGGTTTCGGAACGCCAAACATAAAAGTGTTGATAACTTTTGAAGAACACTTCAGACAGCTTAGATTTGATGTGCAACTACTAGAAAGACCCTTTCTGCTATAGTGGGAGGTTAAAATTTCATGTTCTGAAGCTTCCCTGAAAACTTATGGCACAATGCACAAAAACGCTTTTCAGCCTGAGATAAGGTGGGTTTCGGAACGCCAAACATAAAAGTGTTGATAACTTTGGAAAAACACTTCAGACAGTTTAGATTTGATGTGCAACTACTAGAAAGACCCTTTCTGCTATAGTGGGAGGTTAAAATTTCATGTTCTGAAGCTTCCCTGAAAAGTTATGGCACAATGCACAAAAACGCTTTTCAGCCTGAGATAAGGTGGGTTTCGGAACGCCAAACATAAAAGTGTTGATAACTTTCGAAAAACACTTCAGACAGCTTAGATTTGATGTGCACCTACTAGAAAGACCCTTTCTGCTATAGTGGGAGGTTAAAATTTCATGTTCTGAAGCTTTCCTGAAAAGTTATGGCACAATGCACAAAAACGCTTTTCAGCCTGAGATAAGGTGGGTTTCGGAACGCCAAACATAAAAGTGTTGATAACTTTTGAAAAACACTTCAGACAGCTTAGATTTGATGTGCAACTACTAGAAAGACCCTTTCTGCTATAGTGGGAGGTTAAAATTTCATGTTCTGAAGCTTCCCTGAAAAGTTATGGCACAATGCACAAAAACGCTTTTCAGCCTGAGATAAAGTGGGTTTCGGAACGCCAAACATAAAAGTGTTGATAACTTTGGAAAAACACTTCAGACAGTTTAGATTTGATGTGCAACTACTAGAAAGACCCTTTCTGCTATAGTGGGAGGTTAAAATTTCATGTTCTGAAGCTTCCCTGAAAAGTTATGGCACAATGCACAAAAACGCTTTTCAGCCTGAGATAAGGTGGGTTTCGGAACGCCAAACATAAAAGTGTTGATAACTTTGGAAAAACACTTCAGACAGTTTAGATTTGATGTGCAACTACTAGAAAGACCCTTTCTGCTATAGTGGGAGGTTAAAATTTCATGTTCTGAAGCTTCCCTGAAAAGTTATGGCACAATGCACAAAAACGCTTTTCAGCCTGAGATAAGGTGGGTTTCGGAACGCCAAACATAAAAGTGTTGATAACTTTCGAAAAACACTTCAGAGAGCTTAGATTTGATGTGCACCCACTAGAAAGACCCTTTCTGCTATAGTGGGAGATTAAAATTTCATGTTCTGAAGCTTCCCTGAAAAGTTATGGCACAATGCGTAAAAACGCTTTTCAGCCTGAGATAAGGTGGGTTTCGGAACGCCAAACATAAAAGTGTTGATAACTTTGGAAAAACACTTCAGACAGTTTAGATTTGATGTGCAACTACTAGAAAGACCCTTTCTGCTATAGTGGGAGGTTAAAATTTCATGTTCTGAAGCTTTCCTGAAAAGTTATGGCACAATGCACAAAAACGCTTTTCAGCCTGAGATAAGGTGGGTTTCGGAACGCCAAACATAAAAGTGTTGATAACTTTGGAAAAACACTTCAGACAGTTTAGATTTGATGTGCAACTACTAGAAAGACCCTTTCTGCTATAGTGGGAGGTTAAAATTTCATGTTCTGAAGCTTTCCTGAAAAGTTATGGCACAATGCACAAAAACGCTTTTCAGCCTGAGATAAGGTGGGTTTCGGAACGCCAAACATAAAAGTGTTGATAACTTTTGAAAAACACTTCAGACAGCTTAGATTTGATGTGCAACTACTAGAAAGACCCTTTCTGCTATAGTGGGAGGTTAAAATTTCATGTTCTGAAGCTTCCCTGAAAACTTATGGCACAATGCACAAAAACGCTTTTCAGCCTGAGATAAGGTGGGTTTCGGAACGCCAAACATAAAAGTGTTGATAACTTTGGAAAAACACTTCAGACAGTTTAGATTTGATGTGCAACTACTAGAAAGACCCTTTCTGCTATAGTGGGAGGTTAAAATTTCATGTTCTGAAGCTTCCCTGAAAAGTTATGGGACAATGCACAAAAACGCTTTTCAGCCTGAGATAAGGTGGGTTTCGGAACGCCAAACATAAAAGTGTTGATAACTTTTGAAAAACACTTCAGACAGCTTAGATTTGATGTGCAACTACTAGAAAGACCCTTTCTGCTATAGTGGGAGGTTAAAATTTCATGTTCTGAAGCTTCCCTGAAAAGTTATGGCACAATGCACAAAAACGCTTTTCAGCCTGAGATAAGGTGGGTTTCGGAACGCCAAACATAAAAGTGTTGATAACTTTGGAAAAACACTTCAGACTGTTTAGATTTGATGTGCAACTACTAGAAAGACCCTTTCTGCTATAGTGGGAGGTTAAAATTTCATGTTCTGAAGCTTCCCTGAAAAGTTATGGCACAATGCACAAAAACGCTTTTCAGCCTGAGATAAGGTGGGTTTCGGAACGCCAAACATAAAAGTGTTGATAACTTTGGAAAAACACTTCAGACAGTTTAGATTTGATGTGCAACTACTAGAAAGACCCTTTCTGCTATAGTGGGAGGTTAAAATTTCATGTTCTGAAGCTTCCCTGAAAAGTTATGGCACAATGCACAAAAACGCTTTTCAGCCTGAGATAAGGTGGGTTTCGGAACGCCAAACATAAAAGTGTTGATAACTTTCGAAAAACACTTCAGAGAGCTTGGATTTGATGTGCACCCACTAGAAAGACCCTTTCTGCTATAGTGGGAGGTTAAAATTTCATGTTCTGAAGCTTCCCTGAAAAGTTATGGCACAATGCGTAAAAACGCTTTTCAGCCTGAGATAAGGTGGGTTTCGGAACGCCAAACATAAAAGTGTTGATAACTTTGGAAAAACACTTCAGACAGTTTAGATTTGATGTGCAACTACTAGAAAGACCCTTTCTGCTATAGTGGGAGGTTAAAATTTCATGTTCTGAAGCTTTCCTGAAAAGTTATGGCACAATGCACAAAAACGCTTTTCAGCCTGAGATAAGGTGGGTTTCGGAACGCCAAACATAAAAGTGTTGATAACTTTGGAAAAACACTTCAGACAGTTTAGATTTGATGTGCAACTACTAGAAAGACCCTTTCTGCTATAGTGGGAGGTTAAAATTTCATGTTCTGAAGCTTTCCTGAAAAGTTATGGCACAATGCACAAAAACGCTTTTCAGCCTGAGATAAGGTGGGTTTCGGAACGCCAAACATAAAAGTGTTGATAACTTTTGAAAAACACTTCAGACAGCTTAGATTTGATGTGCAACTACTAGAAAGACCCTTTCTGCTATAGTGGGAGGTTAAAATTTCATGTTCTGAAGCTTCCCTGAAAACTTATGGCACAATGCACAAAAACGCTTTTCAGCCTGAGATAAGGTGGGTTTCGGAACGCCAAACATAAAAGTGTTGATAACTTTGGAAAAACACTTCAGACAGTTTAGATTTGATGTGCAACTACTAGAAAGACCCTTTCTGCTATAGTGGGAGGTTAAAATTTCATGTTCTGAAGCTTCCCTGAAAAGTTATGGCACAATGCACAAAAACGCTTTTCAGCCTGAGATAAGGTGGGTTTCGGAACGCCAAACATAAAAGTGTTAATAACTTTGGAAAAACACTTCAGACAGTTTAGATTTGATGTGCAACTACTAGAAAGACCCTTTCTGCTATAGTGGGAGGTTAAAATTTCATGTTCTGAAGCTTCCCTGAAAAGTTATGGCACAATGCACAAAAACGCTTTTCAGCCTGAGATAAGGTGGGTTTCGGAACGCCAAACATAAAAGTGTTGATAACTTTCGAAAAACACTTCAGAGAGCTTAGATTTGATGTGCACCTACTAGAAAGACCCTTTCTGCTATAGTGGGAGGTTAAAATTTCATGTTCTGAAGCTTCCCTGAAAAGTTATGGCACAATGCGTAAAAACGCTTTTCAGCCTGAGATAAGGTGGGTTTCGGAACGCCAAACATAAAAGTGTTGATAACTTTGGAAAAACACTTCAGACAGTTTAGATTTGATGTGCAACTACTAGAAAGACCCTTTCTGCTATAGTGGGAGGTTAAAATTTCATGTTCTGAAGCTTCCCTGAAAAGTTATGGCACAATGCACAAAAACGCTTTTCAGCCTGAGATAAGGTGGGTTTCGGAACGCCAAACATAAAAGTGTTAATAACTTTGGAAAAACACTTCAGACAGTTTAGATTTGATGTGCAACTACTAGAAAGACCCTTTCTGCTATAGTGGGAGGTTAAAATTTCATGTTCTGAAGCTTTCATGAAAAGTTATGGCACAATGCACAAAAACGCTTTTCAGCCTGAGATAAGGTGGGTTTCGGAACGCCAAACATAAAAGTGTTGATAACTTTCGAAAAACACTTCAGAGAGCTTAGATTTGATGTGCACCTACTAGAAAGACCCTTTCTGCTATAGTGGGAGGTTAAAATTTCATGTTCTGAAGCTTCCCTGAAAAGTTATGGCACAATGCGTAAAAACGCTTTTCAGCCTGAGATAAGGTGGGTTTCGGAACGCCAAACATAAAAGTGTTGATAACTTTGGAAAAACACTTCAGACAGTTTAGATTTGATGTGCAACTACTAGAAAGACCCTTTCTGCTATAGTGGGAGGTTAAAATTTCATGTTCTGAAGCTTTCCTGAAAAGTTATGGCACAATGCACAAAAACGCTTTTCAGCCTGAGATAAGGTGGGTTTCGGAACGCCAAACATAAAAGTGTTGATAACTTTCGAAAAACACTTCAGACAGCTTAGATTTGATGTGCACCTACTAGAAAGACCCTTTCTGCTATAGTGGGAGGTTAAAATTTCATGTTCTGAAGCTTCCCTGAAAAGTTATGGCACAATGCGTAAAAACGCTTTTCAGCCTGAGATAAGGTGGGTTTCGGAACGCCAAACATAAAAGTGTTGATAACTTTGGAAAAACACTTCAGACAGTTTAGATTTGATGTGCAACTACTAGAAAGACCCTTTCTGCTATAGTGGGAGGTTAAAATTTCATGTTCTGAAGCTTCCCTGAAAAGTTATGGCACAATGCACAAAAACGCTTTTCAGCCTGAGATAAGGTGGGTTTCGGAACGCCAAACATAAAAGTGTTAATAACTTTGGAAAAACACTTCAGACAGTTTAGATTTGATGTGCAACTACTAGAAAGACCCTTTCTGCTATAGTGGGAGGTTAAAATTTCATGTTCTGAAGCTTCCCTGAAAAGTTATGGCACAATGCACAAAAACGCTTTTCAGCCTGAGATAAGGTGGGTTTCGGAACGCCAAACATAAAAGTGTTAATAACTTTGGAAAAACACTTCAGACAGTTTAGATTCGATGTGCAACTACTAGAAAGACCCTTTCTGCTATAGTGGGAGGTTAAAATTTCATGTTCTGAAGCTTCCCTGAAAAGTTATGGCACAATGCACAAAAACGCTTTTCAGCCTGAGATAAGGTGGGTTTCGGAACGCCAAACATAAAAGTGTTGATAACTTTCGAAAAACACTTCAGACAGCTTAGATTTGATGTGCACCTACTAGAAAGACCCTTTCTGCTATAGTGGGAGGTTAAAATTTCATGTTCTGAAGCTTTCCTGAAAAGTTATGGCACAATGCACAAAAACGCTTTTCAGCCTGAGATAAGGTGGGTTTCGGAACGCCAAACATAAAAGTGTTGATAACTTTTGAAAAACACTTCAGACAGCTTAGATTTGATGTGCAACTACTAGAAAGACCCTTTCTGCTATAGTGGGAGGTTAAAATTTCATGTTCTGAAGCTTCCCTGAAAAGTTATGGCACAATGCACAAAAACGCTTTTCAGCCTGAGATAAGGTGGGTTTCGGAACGCCAAACATAAAAGTGTTGATAACTTTGGAAAAACACTTCAGACAGTTTAGATTTGATGTGCAACTACTAGAAAGACCCTTTCTGCTATAGTGGGAGGTTAAAATTTCATGTTCTGAAGCTTCCCTGAAAAGTTATGGCACAATGCACAAAAACGCTTTTCAGCCTGAGATAAGGTGGGTTTCGGAACGCCAAACATAAAAGTGTTGATAACTTTCGAAAAACACTTCAGAGAGCTTAGATTTGATGTGCACCCACTAGAAAGACCCTTTCTGCTATAGTGGGAGGTTAAAATTTCATGTTCTGAAGCTTCCCTGAAAAGTTATGGCACAATGCTTAAAAACGCTTTTCAGCCTGAGATAAGGTGGGTTTCGGAACGCCAAACATAAAAGTGTTGATAACTTTGGAAAAACACTTCAGACAGTTTAGATTTGATGTGCAACTACTAGAAAGACCCTTTCTGCTATAGTGGGAGGTTAAAATTTCATGTTCTGAAGCTTCCCTGAAAAGTTATGGCACAATGCACAAAAACGCTTTTCAGCCTGAGATAAGGTGGGTTTCGGAACGCCAAACATAAAAGTGTTGATAACTTTGGAAAAACACTTCAGACAGTTTAGATTTGATGTGCAACTACTAGAAAGACCCTTTCTGCTATAGTGGGAGGTTAAAATTTCATGTTCTGAAGCTTCCCTGAAAAGTTATGGCACAATGCACAAAAACGCTTTTCAGCCTGAGATAAGGTGGGTTTCGGAACGCCAAACATAAAAGTGTTGATAACTTTCGAAAAACACTTCAGAGAGCTTAGATTTGATGTGCACCCACTAGAAAGACCCTTTCTGCTATAGTGGGAGGTTAAAATTTCATGTTCTGAAGCTTCCCTGAAAAGTTATGGCACAATGCGTAAAAACGCTTTTCAGCCTGAGATAAGGTGGGTTTCGGAACGCCAAACATAAAAGTGTTGATAACTTTGGAAAAACACTTCAGACAGTTTAGATTTGATGTGCAACTACTAGAAAGACCCTTTCTGCTATAGTGGGAGGTTAAAATTTCATGTTCTGAAGCTTTCCTGAAAAGTTATGGCACAATGCACAAAAACGCTTTTCAGCCTGAGATAAGGTGGGTTTCGGAACGCCAAACATAAAAGTGTTGATAACTTTGGAAAAACACTTCAGACAGTTTAGATTTGATGTGCAAATACTAGAAAGACCCTTTCTGCTATAGTGGGAGGTTAAAATTTCATGTTCTGAAGCTTTCCTGAAAAGTTATGGCACAATGCACAAAAACGCTTTTCAGCCTGAGATAAGGTGGGTTTCGGAACGCCAAACATAAAAGTGTTGATAACTTTTGAAAAACACTTCAGACAGCTTAGATTTGATGTGCAACTACTAGAAAGACCCTTTCTGCTATAGTGGGAGGTTAAAATTTCATGTTCTGAAGCTTCCCTGAAAACTTATGGCACAATGCACAAAAACGCTTTTCAGCCTGAGATAAGGTGGGTTTCGGAACGCCAAACATAAAAGTGTTGATAACTTTGGAAAAACACTTCAGACAGTTTAGATTTGATGTGCAACTACTAGAAAGACCCTTTCTGCTATAGTGGGAGGTTAAAATTTCATGTTCTGAAGCTTCCCTGAAAAGTTATGGCACAATGCACAAAAACGCTTTTCAGCCTGAGATAAGGTGGGTTTCGGAACGCCAAACATAAAAGTGTTGATAACTTTCGAAAAACACTTCAGAGAGCTTAGATTTGATGTGCACCTACTAGAAAGACCCTTTCTGCTATAGTGGGAGGTTAAAATTTCATGTTCTGAAGCTTCCCTGAAAAGTTATGGCACAATGCGTAAAAACGCTTTTCAGCCTGAGATAAGGTGGGTTTCGGAACGCCAAACATAAAAGTGTTGATAACTTTGGAAAAACACTTCAGACAGTTTAGATTTGATGTGCAACTACTAGAAAGACCCGTTCTGCTATAGTGGGAGGTTAAAATTTCATGTTCTGAAGCTTTCCTGAAAAGTTATGGCACAATGCACAAAAACGCTTTTCAGCCTGAGATAAGGTGGGTTTCGGAACGCCAAACATAAAAGTGTTGATAACTTTTGAAAAACACTTCAGACAGCTTAGATTTGATGTGCAACTACTAGAAAGACCCTTTCTGCTATAGTGGGAGGTTAAAATTTCATGTTCTGAAGCTTCCCTGAAAAGTTATGGCACAATGCACAAAAACGCTTTTCAGCCTGAGATAAGGTGGGTTTCGGAACGCCAAACATAAAAGTGTTGATAACTTTGGAAAAACACTTCAGACAGTTTAGATTTGATGTGCAACTACTAGAAAGACCCTTTCTGCTATAGTGGGAGGTTAAAATTTCATGTTCTGAAGCTTCCCTGAAAAGTTATGGCACAATGCACAAAAACGCTTTTCAGCCTGAGATAAGGTGGGTTTCGGAACGCCAAACATAAAAGTGTTAATAACTTTGGAAAAACACTTCAGACAGTTTAGATTTGATGTGCAACTACTAGAAAGACCCTTTCTGCTATAGTGGGAGGTTAAAATTTCATGTTCTGAAGCTTCCCTGAAAAGTTATGGCACAATGCACAAAAACGCTTTTCAGCCTGAGATAAGGTGGGTTTCGGAACGCCAAACATAAAAGTGTTGATAACTTTCGAAAAACACTTCAGAGAGCTTAGATTTGATGTGCACCTACTAGAAAGACCCTTTCTGCTATAGTGGGAGGTTAAAATTTCATGTTCTGAAGCTTCCCTGAAAAGTTATGGCACAATGCGTAAAAACGCTTTTCAGCCTGAGATAAGGTGGGTTTCGGAACGCCAAACATAAAAGTGTTGATAACTTTGGAAAAACACTTCAGACAGTTTAGATTTGATGTGCAACTACTAGAAAGACCCTTTCTGCTATAGTGGGAGGTTAAAATTTCATGTTCTGAAGCTTCCCTGAAAAGCTATGGCACAATGCGTAAAAACGCTTTTCAGCCTGAGATAAGGTGGGTTTCGGAACGCCAAACATAAAAGTGTTGATAACTTTGGAAAAACACTTCAGACAGTTTAGATTTGATGTGCAACTACTAGAAAGACCCTTTCTGCTATAGTGGGAGGTTAAAATTTCATGTTCTGAAGCTTTCCTGAAAAGTTATGGCACAATGCACAAAAACGCTTTTCAGCCTGAGATAAGGTGGGTTTCGGAACGCCAAACATAAAAGTGTTGATAACTTTGGAAAAACACTTCAGACAGTTTAGATTTGATGTGCAACTACTAGAAAGACCCTTTCTGCTATAGTGGGAGGTTAAAATTTCATGTTCTGAAGCTTTCCTGAAAAGTTATGGCACAATGCACAAAAACGCTTTTCAGCCTGAGATAAGGTGGGTTTCGGAACGCCAAACATAAAAGTGTTGATAACTTTTGAAAAACACTTCAGACAGCTTAGATTTGATGTGCAACTACTAGAAAGACCCTTTCTGCTATAGTGGGAGGTTAAAATTTCATGTTCTGAAGCTTCCCTGAAAAGTTATGGCACAATGCACAAAAACGCTTTTCAGCCTGAGATAAGGTGGGTTTCGGAACGCCAAACATAAAAGTGTTGATAACTTTGGAAAAACACTTCAGACAGTTTAGATTTGATGTGCAACTACTAGAAAGACCCTTTCTGCTATAGTGGGAGGTTAAAATTTCATGTTCTGAAGCTTCCCTGAAAAGTTATGGCACAATGCACAAAAACGCTTTTCAGCCTGAGATAAGGTGGGTTTCGGAACGCCAAACATAAAAGTGTTGATAACTTTGGAAAAACACTTCAGACAGTTTAGATTTGATGTGCAACTACTAGAAAGACCCTTTCTGCTATAGTGGGAGGTTAAAATTTCATGTTCTGAAGCTTCCCTGAAAAGTTATGGCACAATGCGTAAAAACGCTTTTCAGCCTGAGATAAGGTGGGTTTCGGAACGCCAAACATAAAAGTGTTGATAACTTTGGAAAAACACTTCAGACAGTTTAGATTTGATGTGCAACTACTAGAAAGACCCTTTCTGCTATAGTGGGAGGTTGAAATTTCATGTTCTGAAGGTTCCCTGAAAAGTTATGGCACAATGCACAAAAACGCTTTTCAGCCTGAGATAAGGTGGGTTTCGGAACGCCAAACATAAAAGTGTTGATAACTTTCGAAAAACACTTCAGAGAGCTTAGATTTGATGTGCACCTACTAGAAAGACCCTTTCTGCTATAGTGGGAGGTTAAAATTTCATGTTCTGAAGCTTCCCTGAAAAGTTATGGCACAATGCGTAAAAACGCTTTTCAGCCTGAGATAAGGTGGGTTTCGGAACGCCAAACATAAAAGTGTTGATAACTTTGGAAAAACACTTCAGACAGTTTAGATTTGATGTGCAACTACTAGAAAGACCCTTTCTGCTATAGTGGGAGGTTAAAATTTCATGTTCTGAAGCTTTCCTGAAAAGTTATGGCACAATGCACAAAAACGCTTTTCAGCCTGAGATAAGGTGGGTTTCGGAACGCCAAACATAAAAGTGTTGATAACTTTGGAAAAACACTTCAGACAGTTTAGATTTGATGTGCAACTACTAGAAAGACCCTTTCTGCTATAGTGGGAGGTTAAAATTTCATGTTCTGAAGCTTTCCTGAAAAGTTATGGCACAATGCACAAAAACGCTTTTCAGCCTGAGATAAGGTGGGTTTCGGAACGCCAAACATAAAAGTGTTGATAACTTTTGAAAAACACTTCAGACAGCTTAGATTTGATGTGCAACTACTAGAAAGACCCTTTCTGCTATAGTGGGAGGTTAAAATTTCATGTTCTGAAGCTTCCCTGAAAACTTATGGCACAATGCACAAAAACGCTTTTCAGCCTGAGATAAGGTGGGTTTCGGAACGCCAAACATAAAAGTGTTGATAACTTTGGAAAAACACTTCAGACAGTTTAGATTTGATGTGCAACTACTAGAAAGACCCTTTCTGCTATAGTGGGAGGTTAAAATTTCATGTTCTGAAGCTTCCCTGAAAAGTTATGGCACAATGCGTAAAAACGCTTTTCAGCCTGAGATAAGGTGGGTTTCGGAACGCCAAACATAAAAGTGTTGATAACTTTTGAAAAACACTTCAGACAGCTTAGATTTGATGTGCAACTACTAGAAAGACCCTTTCTGCTATAGTGGGAGGTTAAAATTTCATGTTCTGAAGCTTCCCTGAAAAGTTATGGCACAATGCACAAAAACGCTTTTCAGCCTGAGATAAGGTGGGTTTCGGAACGCCAAACATAAAAGTGTTGATAACTTTCGAAAAACACTTCAGAGAGCTTAGATTTGATGTGCACCCACTAGAAAGACCCTTTCTGCTATAGTGGGAGGTTAAAATTTCATGTTCTGAAGCTTCCCTGAAAAGTTATGGCACAATGCTTAAAAACGCTTTTCAGCCTGAGATAAGGTGGGTTTCGGAACGCCAAACATAAAAGTGTTGATAACTTTGGAAAAACACTTCAGACAGTTTAGATTTGATGTGCAACTACTAGAAAGACCCTTTCTGCTATAGTGGGAGGTTAAAATTTCATGTTCTGAAGCTTCCCTGAAAAGTTATGGCACAATGCACAAAAACGCTTTTCAGCCTGAGATAAGGTGGGTTTCGGAACGCCAAACATAAAAGTGTTGATAACTTTGGAAAAACACTTCAGACAGTTTAGATTTGATGTGCAACTACTAGAAAGACCCTTTCTGCTATAGTGGGAGGTTAAAATTTCATGTTCTGAAGCTTCCCTGAAAAGTTATGGCACAATGCACAAAAACGCTTTTCAGCCTGAGATAAGGTGGGTTTCGGAACGCCAAACATAAAAGTGTTGATAACTTTCGAAAAACACTTCAGAGAGCTTAGATTTGATGTGCACCCACTAGAAAGACCCTTTCTGCTATAGTGGGAGGTTAAAATTTCATGTTCTGAAGCTTCCCTGAAAAGTTATGGCACAATGCGTAAAAACGCTTTTCAGCCTGAGATAAGGTGGGTTTCGGAACGCCAAACATAAAAGTGTTGATAACTTTGGAAAAACACTTCAGACAGTTTAGATTTGATGTGCAACTACTAGAAAGACCCTTTCTGCTATAGTGGGAGGTTAAAATTTCATGTTCTGAAGCTTTCCTGAAAAGTTATGGCACAATGCACAAAAACGCTTTTCAGCCTGAGATAAGGTGGGTTTCGGAACGCCAAACATAAAAGTGTTGATAACTTTGGAAAAACACTTCAGACAGTTTAGATTTGATGTGCAAATACTAGAAAGACCCTTTCTGCTATAGTGGGAGGTTAAAATTTCATGTTCTGAAGCTTTCCTGAAAAGTTATGGCACAATGCACAAAAACGCTTTTCAGCCTGAGATAAGGTGGGTTTCGGAACGCCAAACATAAAAGTGTTGATAACTTTTGAAAAACACTTCAGACAGCTTAGATTTGATGTGCAACTACTAGAAAGACCCTTTCTGCTATAGTGGGAGGTTAAAATTTCATGTTCTGAAGCTTCCCTGAAAACTTATGGCACAATGCACAAAAACGCTTTTCAGCCTGAGATAAGGTGGGTTTCGGAACGCCAAACATAAAAGTGTTGATAACTTTGGAAAAACACTTCAGACAGTTTAGATTTGATGTGCAACTACTAGAAAGACCCTTTCTGCTATAGTGGGAGGTTAAAATTTCATGTTCTGAAGCTTCCCTGAAAAGTTATGGCACAATGCACAAAAACGCTTTTCAGCCTGAGATAAGGTGGGTTTCGGAACGCCAAACATAAAAGTGTTGATAACTTTCGAAAAACACTTCAGAGAGCTTAGATTTGATGTGCACCTACTAGAAAGACCCTTTCTGCTATAGTGGGAGGTTAAAATTTCATGTTCTGAAGCTTCCCTGAAAAGTTATGGCACAATGCGTAAAAACGCTTTTCAGCCTGAGATAAGGTGGGTTTCGGAACGCCAAACATAAAAGTGTTGATAACTTTGGAAAAACACTTCAGACAGTTTAGATTTGATGTGCAACTACTAGAAAGACCCGTTCTGCTATAGTGGGAGGTTAAAATTTCATGTTCTGAAGCTTTCCTGAAAAGTTATGGCACAATGCACAAAAACGCTTTTCAGCCTGAGATAAGGTGGGTTTCGGAACGCCAAACATAAAAGTGTTGATAACTTTTGAAAAACACTTCAGACAGCTTAGATTTGATGTGCAACTACTAGAAAGACCCTTTCTGCTATAGTGGGAGGTTAAAATTTCATGTTCTGAAGCTTCCCTGAAAAGTTATGGCACAATGCACAAAAACGCTTTTCAGCCTGAGATAAGGTGGGTTTCGGAACGCCAAACATAAAAGTGTTGATAACTTTGGAAAAACACTTCAGACAGTTTAGATTTGATGTGCAACTACTAGAAAGACCCTTTCTGCTATAGTGGGAGGTTAAAATTTCATGTTCTGAAGCTTCCCTGAAAAGTTATGGCACAATGCACAAAAACGCTTTTCAGCCTGAGATAAGGTGGGTTTCGGAACGCCAAACATAAAAGTGTTAATAACTTTGGAAAAACACTTCAGACAGTTTAGATTTGATGTGCAACTACTAGAAAGACCCTTTCTGCTATAGTGGGAGGTTAAAATTTCATGTTCTGAAGCTTCCCTGAAAAGTTATGGCACAATGCACAAAAACGCTTTTCAGCCTGAGATAAGGTGGGTTTCGGAACGCCAAACATAAAAGTGTTGATAACTTTCGAAAAACACTTCAGAGAGCTTAGATTTGATGTGCACCTACTAGAAAGACCCTTTCTGCTATAGTGGGAGGTTAAAATTTCATGTTCTGAAGCTTCCCTGAAAAGTTATGGCACAATGCGTAAAAACGCTTTTCAGCCTGAGATAAGGTGGGTTTCGGAACGCCAAACATAAAAGTGTTGATAACTTTGGAAAAACACTTCAGACAGTTTAGATTTGATGTGCAACTACTAGAAAGACCCTTTCTGCTATAGTGGGAGGTTAAAATTTCATGTTCTGAAGCTTCCCTGAAAAGCTATGGCACAATGCGTAAAAACGCTTTTCAGCCTGAGATAAGGTGGGTTTCGGAACGCCAAACATAAAAGTGTTGATAACTTTGGAAAAACACTTCAGACAGTTTAGATTTGATGTGCAACTACTAGAAAGACCCTTTCTGCTATAGTGGGAGGTTAAAATTTCATGTTCTGAAGCTTTCCTGAAAAGTTATGGCACAATGCACAAAAACGCTTTTCAGCCTGAGATAAGGTGGGTTTCGGAACGCCAAACATAAAAGTGTTGATAACTTTGGAAAAACACTTCAGACAGTTTAGATTTGATGTGCAACTACTAGAAAGACCCTTTCTGCTATAGTGGGAGGTTAAAATTTCATGTTCTGAAGCTTTCCTGAAAAGTTATGGCACAATGCACAAAAACGCTTTTCAGCCTGAGATAAGGTGGGTTTCGGAACGCCAAACATAAAAGTGTTGATAACTTTTGAAAAACACTTCAGACAGCTTAGATTTGATGTGCAACTACTAGAAAGACCCTTTCTGCTATAGTGGGAGGTTAAAATTTCATGTTCTGAAGCTTCCCTGAAAAGTTATGGCACAATGCACAAAAACGCTTTTCAGCCTGAGATAAGGTGGGTTTCGGAACGCCAAACATAAAAGTGTTGATAACTTTGGAAAAACACTTCAGACAGTTTAGATTTGATGTGCAACTACTAGAAAGACCCTTTCTGCTATAGTGGGAGGTTAAAATTTCATGTTCTGAAGCTTCCCTGAAAAGTTATGGCACAATGCACAAAAACGCTTTTCAGCCTGAGATAAGGTGGGTTTCGGAACGCCAAACATAAAAGTGTTGATAACTTTGGAAAAACACTTCAGACAGTTTAGATTTGATGTGCAACTACTAGAAAGACCCTTTCTGCTATAGTGGGAGGTTAAAATTTCATGTTCTGAAGCTTCCCTGAAAAGTTATGGCACAATGCGTAAAAACGCTTTTCAGCCTGAGATAAGGTGGGTTTCGGAACGCCAAACATAAAAGTGTTGATAACTTTGGAAAAACACTTCAGACAGTTTAGATTTGATGTGCAACTACTAGAAAGACCCTTTCTGCTATAGTGGGAGGTTGAAATTTCATGTTCTGAAGCTTCCCTGAAAAGTTATGGCACAATGCACAAAAACGCTTTTCAGCCTGAGATAAGGTGGGTTTCGGAACGCCAAACATAAAAGTGTTGATAACTTTCGAAAAACACTTCAGAGAGCTTAGATTTGATGTGCACCTACTAGAAAGACCCTTTCTGCTATAGTGGGAGGTTAAAATTTCATGTTCTGAAGCTTCCCTGAAAAGTTATGGCACAATGCGTAAAAACGCTTTTCAGCCTGAGATAAGGTGGGTTTCGGAACGCCAAACATAAAAGTGTTGATAACTTTGGAAAAACACTTCAGACAGTTTAGATTTGATGTGCAACTACTAGAAAGACCCTTTCTGCTATAGTGGGAGGTTAAAATTTCATGTTCTGAAGCTTTCCTGAAAAGTTATGGCACAATGCACAAAAACGCTTTTCAGCCTGAGATAAGGTGGGTTTCGGAACGCCAAACATAAAAGTGTTGATAACTTTGGAAAAACACTTCAGACAGTTTAGATTTGATGTGCAACTACTAGAAAGACCCTTTCTGCTATAGTGGGAGGTTAAAATTTCATGTTCTGAAGCTTTCCTGAAAAGTTATGGCACAATGCACAAAAACGCTTTTCAGCCTGAGATAAGGTGGGTTTCGGAACGCCAAACATAAAAGTGTTGATAACTTTTGAAAAACACTTCAGACAGCTTAGATTTGATGTGCAACTACTAGAAAGACCCTTTCTGCTATAGTGGGAGGTTAAAATTTCATGTTCTGAAGCTTCCCTGAAAACTTATGGCACAATGCACAAAAACGCTTTTCAGCCTGAGATAAGGTGGGTTTCGGAACGCCAAACATAAAAGTGTTGATAACTTTGGAAAAACACTTCAGACAGTTTAGATTTGATGTGCAACTACTAGAAAGACCCTTTCTGCTATAGTGGGAGGTTAAAATTTCATGTTCTGAAGCTTCCCTGAAAAGTTATGGCACAATGCGTAAAAACGCTTTTCAGCCTGAGATAAGGTGGGTTTCGGAACGCCAAACATAAAAGTGTTGATAACTTTGGAAAAACACTTCAGACAGTTTAGATTTGATGTGCAACTACTAGAAAGACCCTTTCTGCTATAGTGGGAGGTTAAAATTTCATGTTCTGAAGCTTCCCTGAAAAGTTATGGCACAATGCACAAAAACGCTTTTCAGCCTGAGATAAGGTGGGTTTCGGAACGCCAAACATAAAAGTGTTAATAACTTTGGAAAAACACTTCAGACAGTTTAGATTTCATGTGCAACTACTAGAAAGACCCTTTCTGCTATAGTGGGAGGTTAAAATTTCATGTTCTGAAGCTTTCCTGAAAAGTTATGGCACAATGCACAAAAACGCTTTTCAGCCTGAGATAAGGTGGGTTTCGGAACGCCAAACATAAAAGTGTTGATAACTTTCGAAAAACACTTCAGAGAGCTTAGATTTGATGTGCACCTACTAGAAAGACCCTTTCTGCTATAGTGGGAGGTTAAAATTTCATGTTCTGAAGCTTCCCTGAAAAGTTATGGCACAATGCGTAAAAACGCTTTTCAGCCTGAGATAAGGTGGGTTTTGGAACGCCAAACATAAAAGTGTTGATAACTTTTGAAAAACACTTCAGACAGCTTAGATTTGATGTGCAACTACTAGAAAGACCCTTTCTGCTATAGTGGGAGGTTAAAATTTCATGTTCTGAAGCTTCCCTGAAAAGTTATGGCACAATGCACAAAAACGCTTTTCAGCCTGAGATAAGGTGGGTTTCGGAACGCCAAACATAAAAGTGTTCATAACTTTGGAAAAACACTTCAGACAGTTTAGATTTGATGTGCAACTACTAGAAAGACCCTTTCTGCTATAGTGGGAGGTTAAAATTTCATGTTCTGAAGCTTCCCTGAAAAGTTATGGCACAATGCACAAAAACGCTTTTCAGCCTGAGATAAGGTGGGTTTCGGAACGCCAAACATAAAAGTGTTAATAACTTTGGAAAAACACTTCAGACAGTTTAGATTTGATGTGCAACTACTAGAAAGACCCTTTCTGCTATAGTGGGAGGTTAAAATTTCATGTTCTGAAGCTTCCCTGAAAAGTTATGGCACAATGCACAAAAACGCTTTTCAGCCAGAGATAAGGTGGGTTTCGGAACGCCAAACATAAAAGTGTTGATAACTTTCGAAAAACACTTCAGAGAGCTTAGATTTGATGTGCACCTACTAGAAAGACCCTTTCTGCTATAGTGGGAGGTTAAAATTTCATGTTCTGAAGCTTCCCTGAAAAGTTATGGCACAATGCGTAAAAACGCTTTTCAGCCTGAGATAAGGTGGGTTTCGGAACGCCAAACATAAAAGTGTTGATAACTTTGGAAAAACACTTCAGACAGTTTAGATTTGATGTGCAACTACTAGAAAGACCCTTTCTGCTATAGTGGGAGGTTAAAATTTCATGTTCTGAAGCTTCCCTGAAAAGTTATGGCACAATGCACAAAAACGCTTTTCAGCCTGAGATAAGGTGGGTTTCGGAACGCCAAACATAAAAGTGTTAATAACTTTGGAAAAACACTTCAGACAGTTTAGATTTGATGTGCAACTACTAGAAAGACCCTTTCTGCTATAGTGGGAGGTTAAAATTTCATGTTCTGAAGCTTTCATGAAAAGTTATGGCACAATGCACAAAAACGCTTTTCAGCCTGAGATAAGGTGGGTTTCGGAACGCCAAACATAAAAGTGTTGATAACTTTCGAAAAACACTTCAGAGAGCTTAGATTTGATGTGCACCTACTAGAAAGACCCTTTCTGCTATAGTGGGAGGTTAAAATTTCATGTTCTGAAGCTTCCCTGAAAAGTTATGGCACAATGCGTAAAAACGCTTTTCAGCCTGAGATAAGGTGGGTTTCGGAACGCCAAACATAAAAGTGTTGATAACTTTGGAAAAACACTTCAGACAGTTTAGATTTGATGTGCAACTACTAGAAAGACCCTTTCTGCTATAGTGGGAGGTTAAAATTTCATGTTCTGAAGCTTTCCTGAAAAGTTATGGCACAATGCACAAAAACGCTTTTCAGCCTGAGATAAGGTGGGTTTCGGAACGCCAAACATAAAAGTGTTGATAACTTTTGAAAAACACTTCAGACAGCTTAGATTTGATGTGCAACTACTAGAAAGACCCTTTCTGCTATAGTGGGAGGTTAAAATTTCATGTTCTGAAGCTTCCCTGAAAAGTTATGGCACAATGCACAAAAACGCTTTTCAGCCTGAGATAAGGTGGGTTTCGGAACGCCAAACATAAAAGTGTTGATAACTTTCGAAAAACATTTCAGACAGCTTAGATTTGATGTGCACCTACTAGAAAGACCCTTTCTGCTATAGTGGGAGGTTAAAATTTCATGTTCTGAAGCTTCCCTGAAAAGTTATGGCACAATGCGTAAAAACGCTTTTCAGCCTGAGATAAGGTGGGTTTCGGAACGCCAAACATAAAAGTGTTGATAACTTTGGAAAAACACTTCAGACAGTTTAGATTTGATGTGCAACTACTAGAAAGACCCTTTCTGCTATAGTGGGAGGTTAAAATTTCATGTTCTGAAGCTTCCCTGAAAAGTTATGGCACAATGCACAAAAACGCTTTTCAGCCTGAGATAAGGTGGGTTTCGGAACGCCAAACATAAAAGTGTTAATAACTTTGGAAAAACACTTCAGACAGTTTAGATTTGATGTGCAACTACTAGAAAGACCCTTTCTGCTATAGTGGGAGGTTAAAATTTCATGTTCTGAAGCTTCCCTGAAAAGTTATGGCACAATGCACAAAAACGCTTTTCAGCCTGAGATAAGGTGGGTTTCGGAACGCCAAACATAAAAGTGTTAATAACTTTGGAAAAACACTTCAGACAGTTTTGATTCGATGTGCAACTACTAGAAAGACCCTTTCTGCTATAGTGGGAGGTTAAAATTTCATGTTCTGAAGCTTCCCTGAAAAGTTATGGCACAATGCACAAAAACGCTTTTCAGCCTGAGATAAGGTGGGTTTCGGAACGCCAAACATAAAAGTGTTGATAACTTTCGAAAAACACTTCAGACAGCTTAGATTTGATGTGCACCTACTAGAAAGACCCTTTCTGCTATAGTGGGAGGTTAAAATTTCATGTTCTGAAGCTTTCCTGAAAAGTTATGGCACAATGCACAAAAACGCTTTTCAGCCTGAGATAAGGTGGGTTTCGGAACGCCAAACATAAAAGTGTTGATAACTTTTGAAAAACACTTCAGACAGCTTAGATTTGATGTGCAACTACTAGAAAGACCCTTTCTGCTATAGTGGGAGGTTAAAATTTCATGTTCTGAAGCTTCCCTGAAAAGTTATGGCACAATGCACAAAAACGCTTTTCAGCCTGAGATAAGGTGGGTTTCGGAACGCCAAACATAAAAGTGTTGATAACTTTGGAAAAACACTTCAGACAGTTTAGATTTGATGTGCAACTACTAGAAAGACCCTTTCTGCTATAGTGGGAGGTTAAAATTTCATGTTCTGAAGCTTCCCTGAAAAGTTATGGCACAATGCACAAAAACGCTTTTCAGCCTGAGATAAGGTGGGTTTCGGAACGCCAAACATAAAAGTGTTGATAACTTTGGAAAAACACTTCAGACAGTTTAGATTTGATGTGCAACTACTAGAAAGACCCTTTCTGCTATAGTGGGAGGTTAAAATTTCATGTTCTGAAGCTTCCCTGAAAAGTTATGGCACAATGCACAAAAACGCTTTTCAGCCTGAGATAAGGTGGGTTTCGGAACGCCAAACATAAAAGTGTTGATAACTTTCGAAAAACACTTCAGAGAGCTTAGATTTGATGTGCACCTACTAGAAAGACCCTTTCTGCTATAGTGGGAGGTTAAAATTTCATGTTCTGAAGCTTCCCTGAAAAGTTATGGCACAATGCGTAAAAACGCTTTTCAGCCTGAGATAAGGTGGGTTTCGGAACGCCAAACATAAAAGTGTTGATAACTTTGGAAAAACACTTCAGACAGTTTAGATTTGATGTGCAACTACTAGAAAGACCCTTTCTGCTATAGTGGGAGGTTAAAATTTCATGTTCTGAAGCTTCCCTGAAAAGTTATGGCACAATGCGTAAAAACGCTTTTCAGCCTGAGATAAGGTGGGTTTCGGAACGCCAAACATAAAAGTGTTGATAACTTTGGAAAAACACTTCAGACAGTTTAGATTTGATGTGCAACTACTAGAAAGACCCTTTCTGCTATAGTGGGAGGTTAAAATTTCATGTTCTGAAGCTTCCCTGAAAAGTTATGGCACAATGCACAAAAACGCTTTTCAGCCTGAGATAAGTTGGGTTTCGGAACGCCAAACATAAAAGTGTTCATAACTTTCGAAAAACACTTCAGAGAGCTTAGATTTGATGTGCACCTACTAGAAAGACCCTTTCTGCTATAGTGGGAGGTTAAAATTTCATGTTCTGAAGCTTCCCTGAAAAGTTATGGCACAATGCGTAAAAACGTTTTTCAGCCTGAGATAAGGTGGGTTTCGGAACGCCAAACATAAAAGTGTTGATAACTTTGGAAAAACACTTCAGACAGTTTAGATTTGATGTGCAACTACTAGAAAGACCCTTTCTGCTATAGTGGGAGGTTAAAATTTCATGTTCTGAAGCTTTCCTGAAAAGTTATGGCACAATGCACAAAAACGCTTTTCAGCCTGAGATAAGGTGGGTTTCGGAACGCCAAACATAAAAGTGTTGATAACTTTTGAAAAACACTTCAGACAGCTTAGATTTGATGTGCAACTACTAGAAAGACCCTTTCTGCTATAGTGGGAGGTTAAAATTTCATGTTCTGAAGCTTCCCTGAAAAGTTATGGCACAATGCACAAAAACGCTTTTCAGCCTGAGATAAGGTGGGTTTCGGAACGCCAAACATAAAAGTGTTGATAACTTTGGAAAAACACTTCAGACAGTTTAGATTTGATGTGCAACTACTAGAAAGACCCTTTCTGCTATAGTGGGAGGTTAAAATTTCATGTTCTGAAGCTTCCCTGAAAAGTTATGGCACAATGCACAAAAACGCTTTTCAGCCTGAGATAAGGTGGGTTTCGGAACGCCAAACATAAAAGTGTTAATAACTTTGGAAAAACACTTCAGACAGTTTAGATTTGATGTGCAACTACTAGAAAGACCCTTTCTGCTATAGTGGGAGGTTAAAATTTCATGTTCTGAAGCTTCCCTGAAAAGTTATGGCACAATGCACAAAAACGCTTTTCAGCCTGAGATAAGGTGGGTTTCGGAACGCCAAACATAAAAGTGTTGATAACTTTCGAAAAACACTTCAGAGAGCTTAGATTTGATGTGCACCTACTAGAAAGACCCTTTCTGCTATAGTGGGAGGTTAAAATTTCATGTTCTGAAGCTTCCCTGAAAAGTTATGGCACAATGCGTAAAAACGCTTTTCAGCCTGAGATAAGGTGGGTTTCGGAACGCCAAACAAAGTGTTGATAACTTTGGAAAAACACTTCAGACAGTTTAGATTTGATGTGCAACTACTAGAAAGACCCTTTCTGCTATAGTGGGAGGTTAAAATTTCATGTTCTGAAGCTTTCCTGAAAAGTTATGGCACAATGCACAAAAACGCTTTTCAGCCTGAGATAAGGTGGGTTTCGGAACGCCAAACATAAAAGTGTTGATAACTTTTGAAAAACACTTCAGACAGCTTAGATTTGATGTGCAACTACTAGAAAGACCCTTTCTGCTATAGTGGGAGGTTAAAATTTCATGTTCTGAAGCATCCCTGAAAAGTTATGGCACAATGCACAAAAACGCTTTTCAGCCTGAGATAAGGTGGGTTTCGGAACGCCAAACATAAAAGTGTTGATAACTTTGGAAAAACACTTCAGACAGTTTAGATTTGATGTGCAACTACTAGAAAGACCCTTTCTGCTATAGTGGGAGGTTAAAATTTCATGTTCTGAAGCTTCCCTGAAAAGTTATGGCACAATGCACAAAAACGCTTTTCAGCCTGAGATAAGGTGGGTTTCGGAACGCCAAACATAAAAGTGTTGATAACTTTCGAAAAACACTTCAGAGAGCTTAGATTTGATGTGCACCTACTAGAAAGACCCTTTCTGCTATAGTGGGAGGTTAAAATTTCATGTTCTGAAGCTTCCCTGAAAAGTTATGGCACAATGCGTAAAAACGCTTTTCAGCCTGAGATAAGGTGGGTTTCGGAACGCCAAACATAAAAGTGTTGATAACTTTGGAAAAACACTTCAGACAGTTTAGATTTGATGTGCAACTACTAGAAAGACCCTATCTGCTATAGTGGGAGGTTAAAATTTCATGTTCTGCAGCTTTCCTGAAAAGTTATGGCACAATGCACAAAAACGCTTTTCAGCCTGAGATAAGGTGGGTTTCGGAACGCCAAACATAAAAGTGTTGATAACTTTTGAAAAACACTTCAGACAGCTTAGATTTGATGTGCAACTACTAGAAAGACCCTTTCTGCTATAGTGGGAGGTTAAAATTTCATGTTCTGAAGCTTCCCTGAAAAGTTATGGCACAATGCACAAAAACGCTTTTCAGCCTGAGATAAGGTGGGTTTCGGAACGCCAAACATAAAAGTGTTGATAACTTTGGAAAAACACTTCAGACAGTTTAGATTTGATGTGCAACTACTAGAAAGACCCTTTCTGCTATAGTGGGAGGTTAAAATTTCATGTTCTGAAGCTTCCCTGAAAAGTTATGGCACAATGCACAAAAACGCTTTTCAGCCTGAGATAAGGTGGGTTTCGGAACGCCAAACATAAAAGTGTTGATAACTTTGGAAAAACACTTCAGACAGTTTAGATTTGATGTGCAACTACTAGAAAGACCCTTTCTGCTATAGTGGGAGGTTAAAATTTCATGTTCTGAAGCTTCCCTGAAAAGTTATGGCACAATGCACAAAAACGCTTTTCAGCCTGAGATAAGGTGGGTTTCGGAACGCCAAACATAAAAGTGTTGATAACTTTCGAAAAACACTTCAGAGAGCTTAGATTTGATGTGCACCTACTAGAAAGACCCTTTCTGCTATAGTGGGAGGTTAAAATTTCATGTTCTGAAGCTTTCCTGAAAAGTTATGGCACAATGCACAAAAACGCTTTTCAGCCTGAGATAAGGTGGGTTTCGGAACGCCAAACATAAAAGTGTTGATAACTTTCGAAAAACACTTCAGAGAGCTTAGATTTGATGTGCACCTACTAGAAAGACCCTTTCTGCTATAGTGGGAGGTTAAAATTTCATGTTCTGAAGCTTCCCTGAAAAGTTATGGCACAATGCGTAAAAACGCTTTTCAGCCTGAGATAAGGTGGGTTTCGGAACGCCAAACATAAAAGTGTTGATAACTTTGGAAAAACACTTCAGACAGTTTAGATTTGATGTGCAACTACTAGAAAGACCCTTTCTGCTATAGTGGGAGGTTAAAATTTCATGTTCTGAAGCTTTCCTGAAAAGTTATGGCACAATGCACAAAAACGCTTTTCAGCCTGAGATAAGGTGGGTTTCGGAACGCCAAACATAAAAGTGTTGATAACTTTGGAAAAACACTTCAGACAGTTTAGATTTGATGTGCAACTACTAGAAAGACCCTTTCTGCTATAGTGGGAGGTTAAAATTTCATGTTCTGAAGCTTTCCTGAAAAGTTATGGCACAATGCACAAAAACGCTTTTCAGCCTGAGATAAGGTGGGTTTCGGAACGCCAAACATAAAAGTGTTGATAACTTTTGAAAAACACTTCAGACAGCTTAGATTTGATGTGCAACTACTAGAAAGACCCTTTCTGCTATAGTGGGAGGTTAAAATTTCATGTTCTGAAGCTTCCCTGAAAACTTATGGCACAATGCACAAAAACGCTTTTCAGCCTGAGATAAGGTGGGTTTCGGAACGCCAAACATAAAAGTGTTGATAACTTTGGAAAAACACTTCAGACAGTTTAGATTTGATGTGCAACTACTAGAAAGACCCTTTCTGCTATAGTGGGAGGTTAAAATTTCATGTTCTGAAGCTTCCCTGAAAAGTTATGGCACAATGCAAAAAAACGCTTTTCAGCCTGAGATAAGGTGGGTTTCGGAACGCCAAACATAAAAGTGTTGATAACTTTCGAAAAACACTTCAGAGAGCTTAGATTTGATGTGCACCTACTAGAAAGACCCTTTCTGCTATAGTGGGAGGTTAAAATTTCATGTTCTGAAGCTTCCCTGAAAAGTTATGGCACAATGCCTAAAAACGCTTTTCAGCCTGAGATAAGGTGGGTTTCGGAACGCCAAACATAAAAGTGTTGATAACTTTGGAAAAACACTTCAGACAGTTTAGATTTGATGTGCAACTACTAGAAAGACCCTTTCTGCTATAGTGGGAGGTTAAAATTTCATGTTCTGAACCTTCCCTGAAAAGTTATGGCACAATGCACAAAAACGCTTTTCAGCCTGAGATAAGGTGGGTTTCGGAACGCCAAACATAAAAGTGTTGATAACTTTTGAAAAACACTTCAGACAGCTTAGATTTGATGTGCAACTACTAGAAAGACCCTTTCTGCTATAGTGGGAGGTTAAAATTTCATGTTCTGAAGCTTCCCTGAAAAGTTATGGCACAATGCACAAAAACGCTTTTCAGCCTGAGATAAGGTGGGTTTCGGAACGCCAAACATAAAAGTGTTGATAACTTTGGAAAAACACTTCAGACAGTTTAGATTTGATGTGCAACTACTAGAAAGACCCTTTCTGCTATAGTGGGAGGTTAAAATTTCATGTTCTGAAGCTTCCCTGAAAAGTTATGGCACAATGCACAAAAACGCTTTTCAGCCTGAGATAAGGTGGGTTTCGGAACGCCAAACATAAAAGTGTTGATAACTTTGGAAAAACACTTCAGACAGTTTAGATTTGATGTGCAACTACTAGAAAGACCCTTTCTGCTATAGTGGGAGGTTAAAATTTCATGTTCTGAAGCTTCCCTGAAAAGTTATGGCACAATGCACAAAAACGCTTTTCAGCCTGAGATAAGGTGGGTTTCGGAACGCCAAACATAAAAGTGTTGATAACTTTCGAAAAACACTTCAGAGAGCTTAGATTTGATGTGCACCTACTAGAAAGACCCTTTCTGCTATAGTGGGAGGTTAAAATTTCATGTTCTGAAGCTTTCCTGAAAAGTTATGGCACAATGCACAAAAACGCTTTTCAGCCTGAGATAAGGTGGGTTTCGGAACGCCAAACATAAAAGTGTTGATAACTTTCGAAAAACACTTCAGAGAGCTTAGATTTGATGTGCACCTACTAGAAAGACCCTTTCTGCTATAGTGGGAGGTTAAAATTTCATGTTCTGAAGCTTCCCTGAAAAGTTATGGCACAATGCGTAAAAACGCTTTTCAGCCTGAGATAAGGTGGGTTTCGGAACGCCAAACATAAAAGTGTTGATAACTTTGGAAAAACACTTCAGACAGTTTAGATTTGATGTGCAACTACTAGAAAGACCCTTTCTGCTATAGTGGGAGGTTAAAATTTCATGTTCTGAAGCTTTCCTGAAAAGTTATGGCACAATGCACAAAAACGCTTTTCAGCCTGAGATAAGGTGGGTTTCGGAACGCCAAACATAAAAGTGTTGATAACTTTGGAAAAACACTTCAGACAGTTTAGATTTGATGTGCAACTACTAGAAAGACCCTTTCTGCTATAGTGGGAGGTTAAAATTTCATGTTCTGAAGCTTTCCTGAAAAGTTATGGCACAATGCACAAAAACGCTTTTCAGCCTGAGATAAGGTGGGTTTCGGAACGCCAAACATAAAAGTGTTGATAACTTTTGAAAAACACTTCAGACAGCTTAGATTTGATGTGCAACTACTAGAAAGACCCTTTCTGCTATAGTGGGAGGTTAAAATTTCATGTTCTGAAGCTTCCCTGAAAACTTATGGCACAATGCACAAAAACGCTTTTCAGCCTGAGATAAGGTGGGTTTCGGAACGCCAAACATAAAAGTGTTGATAACTTTGGAAAAACACTTCAGACAGTTTAGATTTGATGTGCAACTACTAGAAAGACCCTTTCTGCTATAGTGGGAGGTTAAAATTTCATGTTCTGAAGCTTCCCTGAAAAGTTATGGCACAATGCACAAAAACGCTTTTCAGCCTGAGATAAGGTGGGTTTCGGAACGCCAAACATAAAAGTGTTGATAACTTTCGAAAAACACTTCAGAGAGCTTAGATTTGATGTGCACCTACTAGAAAGACCCTTTCTGCTATAGTGGGAGGTTAAAATTTCATGTTCTGAAGCTTCCCTGAAAAGTTATGGCACAATGCCTAAAAACGCTTTTCAGCCTGAGATAAGGTGGGTTTCGGAACGCCAAACATAAAAGTGTTGATAACTTTGGAAAAACACTTCAGACAGTTTAGATTTGATGTGCAACTACTAGAAAGACCCTTTCTGCTATAGTGGGAGGTTAAAATTTCATGTTCTGAACCTTCCCTGAAAAGTTATGGCACAATGCACAAAAACGCTTTTCAGCCTGAGATAAGGTGGGTTTCGGAACGCCAAACATAAAAGTGTTGATAACTTTTGAAAAACACTTCAGACAGCTTAGATTTGATGTGCAACTACTAGAAAGACCCTTTCTGCTATAGTGGGAGGTTAAAATTTCATGTTCTGAAGCTTCCCTGAAAAGTTATGGCACAATGCACAAAAACGCTTTTCAGCCTGAGATAAGGTGGGTTTCGGAACGCCAAACATAAAAGTGTTGATAACTTTGGAAAAACACTTCAGACTGTTTAGATTTGATGTGCAACTACTAGAAAGACCCTTTCTGCTATAGTGGGAGGTTAAAATTTCATGTTCTGAAGCTTCCCTGAAAAGTTATGGCACAATGCACAAAAACGCTTTTCAGCCTGAGATAAGGTGGGTTTCGGAACGCCAAACATAAAAGTGTTGATAACTTTGGAAAAACACTTCAGACAGTTTAGATTTGATGTGCAACTACTAGAAAGACCCTTTCTGCTATAGTGGGAGGTTAAAATTTCATGTTCTGAAGCTTCCCTGAAAAGTTATGGCACAATGCACAAAAACGCTTTTCAGCCTGAGATAAGGTGGGTTTCGGAACGCCAAACATAAAAGTGTTGATAACTTTCGAAAAAACACTTCAGAGAGCTTAGATTTGATGTGCACCCACTAGAAAGACCCTTTCTGCTATAGTGGGAGGTTAAAATTTCATGTTCTGAAGCTTCCCTGAAAAGTTATGGCACAATGCGTAAAAACGCTTTTCAGCCTGAGATAAGGTGGGTTTCGGAACGCCAAACATAAAAGTGTTGATAACTTTGGAAAAACACTTCAGACAGTTTAGATTTGATGTGCAACTACTAGAAAGACCCTTTCTGCTATAGTGGGAGGTTAAAATTTCATGTTCTGAAGCTTTCCTGAAAAGTTATGGCACAATGCACAAAAACGCTTTTCAGCCTGAGATAAGGTGGGTTTCGGAACGCCAAACATAAAAGTGTTGATAACTTTGGAAAAACACTTCAGACAGTTTAGATTTGATGTGCAACTACTAGAAAGACCCTTTCTGCTATAGTGGGAGGTTAAAATTTCATGTTCTGAAGCTTTCCTGAAAAGTTATGGCACAATGCACAAACACGCTTTTCAGCCTGAGATAAGGTGGGTTTCGGAACGCCAAACATAAAAGTGTTGATAACTTTTGAAAAACACTTCAGACAGCTTAGATTTGATGTGCAACTACTAGAAAGACCCTTTCTGCTATAGTGGGAGGTTAAAATTTCATGTTCTGAAGCTTCCCTGAAAACTTATGGCACAATGCACAAAAACGCTTTTCAGCCTGAGATAAGGTGGGTTTCGGAACGCCAAACATAAAAGTGTTGATAACTTTGGAAAAACACTTCAGACAGTTTAGATTTGATGTGCAACTACTAGAAAGACCCTTTCTGCTATAGTGGGAGGTTAAAATTTCATGTTCTGAAGCTTCCCTGAAAAGTTATGGCACAATGCACAAAAACGCTTTTCAGCCTGAGATAAGGTGGGTTTCGGAACGCCAAACATAAAAGTGTTAATAACTTTGGAAAAACACTTCAGACAGTTTAGATTTGATGTGCAACTACTAGAAAGACCCTTTCTGCTATAGTGGGAGGTTAAAATTTCATGTTCTGAAGCTTCCCTGAAAAGTTATGGCACAATGCACAAAAACGCTTTTCAGCCTGAGATAAGGTGGGTTTCGGAACGCCAAACATAAAAGTGTTGATAACTTTCGAAAAACACTTCAGAGAGCTTAGATTTGATGTGCACCTACTAGAAAGACCCTTTCTGCTATAGTGGGAGGTTAAAATTTCATGTTCTGAAGCTTCCCTGAAAAGTTATGGCACAATGCGTAAAAACGCTTTTCAGCCTGAGATAAGGTGGGTTTCGGAACGCCAAACATAAAAGTGTTGATAACTTTGGAAAAACACTTCAGACAGTTTAGATTTGATGTGCAACTACTAGAAAGACCCTTTCTGCTATAGTGGGAGGTTAAAATTTCATGTTCTGAAGCTTCCCTGAAAAGTTATGGCACAATGCACAAAAACGCTTTTCAGCCTGAGATAAGGTGGGTTTCGGAACGCCAAACATAAAAGTGTTGATAACTTTCGAAAAACACTTCAGAGAGCTTAGATTTGATGTGCACCTACTAGAAAGACCCTTTCTGCTATAGTGGGAGGTTAAAATTTCATGTTCTGAAGCTTCCCTGAAAAGTTATGGCACAATGCGTAAAAACGCTTTTCAGCCTGAGATAAGGTGGGTTTCGGAACGCCAAACATAAAAGTGTTGATAACTTTGGAAAAACACTTCAGACAGTTTAGATTTGATGTGCAACTACTAGAAAGACCCTTTCTGCTATAGTGGGAGGTTAAAATTTCATGTTCTGAAGCTTTCCTGAAAAGTTATGGCACAATGCACAAAAACGCTTTTCAGCCTGAGATAAGGTGGGTTTCGGAACGCCAAACATAAAAGTGTTGATAACTTTGGAAAAACACTTCAGACAGCTTAGATTTGATGTGCACCTACTAGAAAGACCCTTTCTGCTATAGTGGGAGGTTAAAATTTCATGTTCTGAAGCTTCCCTGAAAAGTTATGGCACAATGCACAAAAACGCTTTTCAGCCTGAGATAAGGTGGGTTTCGGAACGCCAAACATAAAAGTGTTAATAACTTTGGAAAAACACTTCAGACAGTTTAGATTTGATGTGCAACTACTAGAAAGACCCTTTCTGCTATAGTGGGAGGTTAAAATTTCATGTTCTGAAGCTTCCCTGAAAAGTTATGGCACAATGCACAAAAACGCTTTTCAGCCTGAGATAAGGTGGGTTTCGGAACGCCAAACATAAAAGTGTTAATAACTTTGGAAAAACACTTCAGACAGTTTAGATTCGATGTGCAACTACTAGAAAGACCCTTTCTGCTATAGTGGGAGGTTAAAATTTCATGTTCTGAAGCTTCCCTGAAAAGTTATGGCACAATGCACAAAAACGCTTTTCAGCCTGAGATAAGGTGGGTTTCGGAACGCCAAACATAAAAGTGTTGATAACTTTGGAAAAACACTTCAGACAGTTTAGATTTGATGTGCAACTACTAGAAAGACCCTTTCTGCTATAGTGGGAGGTTAAAATTTCATGTTCTGAAGCTTCCCTGAAAAGTTATGGCACAATGCACAAAAACGCTTTTCAGCCTGAGATAAGGTGGGTTTCGGAACGCCAAACATAAAAGTGTTGATAACTTTGGAAAAACACTTCAGACAGTTTAGATTTGATGTGCAACTACTAGAAAGACCCTTTCTGCTATAGTGGGAGGTTAAAATTTCATGTTCTGAAGCTTCCCTGAAAAGTTATGGCACAATGCACAAAAACGCTTTTCAGCCTGAGATAAGGTGGGTTTCGGAACGCCAAACATAAAAGTGTTGATAACTTTGGAAAAACACTTCAGACAGTTTAGATTTGATGTGCAACTACTAGAAAGACCCTTTCTGCTATAGTGGGAGGTTAAAATTTCATGTTCTGAAGCTTCCCTGAAAAGTTATGGCACAATGCACAAAACGCTTTTCAGCCTGAGATAAGGTGGGTTTCGGAACGCCAAACATAAAAGTGTTGATAACTTTCGGAAAAACACTTCAGACAGCTTAGATTTGATGTGCAACTACTAGAAAGACCCTTTCTGCTATAGTGGGAGGTTAAAATTTCATGTTCTGAAGCTTCCCTGAAAAGTTATGGCACAATGCACAAAAACGCTTTTCAGCCTGAGATAAGGTGGGTTTCGGAACGCCAAACATAAAAGTGTTGATAACTTTGGAAAAACACTTCAGACAGTTTAGATTTGATGTGCAACTACTAGAAAGACCCTTTCTGCTATAGTGGGAGGTTAAAATTTCATGTTCTGAAGCTTCCCTGAAAAGTTATGGCACAATGCACAAAAACGCTTTTCAGCCTGAGATAAGGTGGGTTTCGGAACGCCAAACATAAAAGTGTTGATAACTTTCGAAAAACACTTCAGAGAGCTTAGATTTGATGTGCACCCACTAGAAAGACCCTTTCTGCTATAGTGGGAGGTTAAAATTTCATGTTCTGAAGCTTCCCTGAAAAGTTATGGCACAATGCGTAAAAACGCTTTTCAGCCTGAGATAAGGTGGGTTTCGGAACGCCAAACATAAAAGTGTTGATAACTTTGGAAAAACACTTCAGACAGTTTAGATTTGATGTGCAACTACTAGAAAGACCCTTTCTGCTATAGTGGGAGGTTAAAATTTCATGTTCTGAAGCTTCCTGAAAAGTTATGGCACAATGCACAAAAACGCTTTTCAGCCTGAGATAAGGTGGGTTTCGGAACGCCAAACATAAAAGTGTTGATAACTTTGGAAAAACACTTCAGACAGTTTAGATTTGATGTGCAACTACTAGAAAGACCCTTTCTGCTATAGTGGGAGGTTAAAATTTCATGTTCTGAAGCTTCCTGAAAAGTTATGGCACAATGCACAAAAACGCTTTTCAGCCTGAGATAAGGTGGGTTTCGGAACGCCAAACATAAAAGTGTTGATAACTTTTGAAAAACACTTCAGACAGCTTAGATTTGATGTGCAACTACTAGAAAGACCCTTTCTGCTATAGTGGGAGGTTAAAATTTCATGTTCTGAAGCTTCCCTGAAAAGTTATGGCACAATGCACAAAAACGCTTTTCAGCCTGAGATAAGGTGGGTTTCGGAACGCCAAACATAAAAGTGTTGATAACTTTGGAAAAACACTTCAGACAGTTTAGATTTGATGTGCAACTACTAGAAAGACCCTTTCTGCTATAGTGGGAGGTTAAAATTTCATGTTCTGAAGCTTCCCTGAAAAGTTATGGCACAATGCACAAAAACGCTTTTCAGCCTGAGATAAGGTGGGTTTCGGAACGCCAAACATAAAAGTGTTGATAACTTTCGAAAAACACTTCAGACAGCTTAGATTTGATGTGCAACTACTAGAAAGACCCTTTCTGCTATAGTGGGAGGTTAAAATTTCATGTTCTGAAGCTTCCCTGAAAAGTTATGGCACAATGCACAAAAACGCTTTTCAGCCTGAGATAAGGTGGGTTTCGGAACGCCAAACATAAAAGTGTTGATAACTTTGGAAAAACACTTCAGACAGTTTAGATTTGATGTGCAACTACTAGAAAGACCCTTTCTGCTATAGTGGGAGGTTAAAATTTCATGTTCTGAAGCTTCCCTGAAAAGTTATGGCACAATGCACAAAAACGCTTTTCAGCCTGAGATAAGGTGGGTTTCGGAACGCCAAACATAAAAGTGTTGATAACTTTGGAAAAACACTTCAGACAGCTTTAGATTTGATGTGCAACTACTAGAAAGACCCTTTCTGCTATAGTGGGAGGTTAAAATTTCATGTTCTGAAGCTTCCCTGAAAAGTTATGGCACAATGCACAAAAACGCTTTTCAGCCTGAGATAAGGTGGGTTTCGGAACGCCAAACATAAAAGTGTTGATAACTTTGGAAAAACACTTCAGACAGTTTAGATTTGATGTGCAACTACTAGAAAGACCCTTTCTGCTATAGTGGGAGGTTAAAATTTCATGTTCTGAAGCTTCCCTGAAAAGTTATGGCACAATGCACAAAAACGCTTTTCAGCCTGAGATAAGGTGGGTTCGGAACGCCAAACATAAAAGTGTTAATAACTTTGGAAAAACACTTCAGACAGTTTAGATTTGATGTGCAACTACTAGAAAGACCCTTTCTGCTATAGTGGGAGGTTAAAATTTCATGTTCTGAAGCTTCCCTGAAAAGTTATGCACAATGCACAAAAACGCTT